>NW_022473677.1:0-52449 GCF_009769535.1 Thamnophis elegans | reverse complement strand
TTCGCTTCAGAGGTTTTGTCGTGTTTGGGCCAGAAGAGTGTAACAACCGCAGTGATGCACTTAATGGCTGTGGCCAAAAGGTCACAAATTGGGCCAAGATTCATTTCCCAACTGTCTTGCTTAGTGGCAGAAACGTTGGTCCTAAGTCGACAACTACCTGTGTTGTGTTGGCACAGAGAGTCGGAGTTTCTATGTCCCTCGGCATTCGGGTCTATTTATCACTGATTTAAACACGCTTCCTCTTAGCTCCCTCTTTTTCCACAGAGCTCAAGAGGTCTCTGGTGGCTTTTATTGACCTTCACGTTAGGATTGATGAGGAACTATTTAGGCCTTATAAAAGAAAGCCGGAGGAAGTAAAGGCCAGAGGAGACCATATCAAAGCAGGTGAGCATGCAAGCAAACAAATAATGCCTCAAAGGAATCTAATGTTTCACTAAAGTGGCAGCAAGCCAGGACTTTCAAGTACTACCTGAACAGTTCACCAAACGTGAAATGCAAAAAGCCAGGACAGAAAGGAAGAAAAAGGTCTTGAGACAAATCCTGCAATATCAAGAGGAAGAACGCCAGTTATTCCTCGGCTTACGACCCAAACAGAGCCCCAGATTTCTGTCGCTCGGTGAGACGGTTGTTAAGGGAATGTTTGTTCCAGTGGTGGGTTTTAGAACCTCTTCTGTAGGTGTGGCCTGCTTTGTGGGAGTGGCTTGCCAGCCATGTGACTGGGTGGGAGTGGCTTGCAGGCCATGTGACTGGGTAGGAGTGGCCCACTTGTAAAATGTGGTGAAACTCACTTAACAACGCTCTTGCTTAGCAATCAAAATGTTGGCTCAGAAACTCTGGCATTTGAAGCACACAAGTCTTAAAGCTGTCAAGTTACAAGACTCTTGCACCCCAACCCTTTCGGAAAAAAACCCCAGGGGTGTTCAAACTTGACAGCTTTAAGACTTGTGGACTTCAACTCCCAGAATTCCTCCTCTGGCTCTTCATCTTGATGATGTGCGGATGGGCAGGGGGAGGCAGCTGGAACCGGTTCTAAACAACAATGTAGATTTGTGGAACCTCTTCTATAGAAGAGGTTAGAACTGATAGGAACCCACCCCTGGTTTGTTCTGACCTAGCTCCCCAAAGACAACAAGCCTTCTGAAGTTAACTCAAATCTTCCTATATTAGGAGTGCCAGCAGCCCCGGCAAAAGGTTTGTCTCTCACCGCAGGCTAACAAGTCCATCTGGCAGGGAGATGAATAGTTGTCTGCCACATCTATTCATCTCTGCTCCCTGCCTTTTATCCCCAGAAGTAGGGTGAGGCTTTGCTAGCAGCAATGGCTCTTCTGTCCCAAGGACCGGCCCATAGATCTCCACTGCTCTCCTCTCCTCTGCCTTCTACTCATCCGTGCATCAGGCACTTGACCCAGCTGCTCCTTCTCTTCCTCATCAGCCACTTCCATACCTGATGGCTGTTGACTCTCCGTCTGAGGGCTGACGGACAACCCAGGCTGCCCTTGACCCTCTCTCTCTTTGACAGCTCCATTCCCTCTTCCTCCTTGGAGCTCTCAGGTTGCCTTGATGCTGACCCTGACTCCCACCTCTCCTCCTCCTCCTCCTCCTCCTCCTCCTCCTCCTCCTCCTCTGATTTTGTTAAGTGAATCCCTGCAGTCATTCAGTTAGTCTGACCTCTCCGTTGACTTTGAAGGTCACCAAAAGAAAGGATCACATGTCACCCCGGGACACCGCAACCTGTCATAAATATGAGTCAGTTGCTAAATGTCTGGATTTGGAGCACGTGACCATAGAGATGCTGCAAGGGTTGTATGTATGGAAAATGGTCACAAGTCACTTTTTTTATTACCGTTGTAACTTTGAACGGTCACTAAACAAAGTGTTGGAAGTCAAGGACTCTCTGTACTTTGCCATACATCAAAAACACTTTTTATTTATTTATTTATTATTATTATTTTATTTTATCAATTTCATATATACATTCACAATTATATGATCTCGTAACTGTTATTAATAATATGTATTTATAACAATTTTTCCCTACAGTTGACAATATACTTGAAGATTGCTTTCTTACCATCCCATAGATCCATCTTAGCTTACAACGGTCCTACTTCTTCTTCCCTCCCTCCCTCTTTCCTTCCCTCGTTTCTTCTCTCCTACTCCCCTTCCTTCCCTCCTTCCTTCCCCTCCTCCTTCCCCTTCCCTCCTTCTCTCCTTCCCTCCCTCCTTCCTTCCCTCCTTCCTTCCTTCCCTCCTTTCTTTTCTCCTTCTCTCCTTCCTTTCCCCCTTCCTTTCCTCCTTCCTTCCCCCCTTCCTTCTCTCCTTCCCTCCTTCCTTCCCTCCTTTCTTCTCTCCTTCTCTCCTCCCTTCCCGCCTCCCTTCCCTCCTTTCTTCTCTCCTTCTCTCCTTCCTACGTGACCATAGAGATGCTGCAAGGGTTGTATGGATGGAAAATGGTCACAAGTCACTTTTTATTACCGTTGTAACTTTGAACAGTCACTAAACAAAGTGTTGGATGTCAAGGACTCTCTGTACTTTGCCATACATCGAAAACATTTTGTAAACCAGGCCTCTGGTCTTCCATTGTCGCCTAGATTGTGTCCAAATTTACATTGTTTTCATTGATGACCCTATCTAACCATCTCATCCTCTGCCGTCTCCTTCCCCATTTGCCTTCCATCTTCCCCAACATCAGGATCTTCTCCAAGGAGTCCTCTCCTCTCGTTAGGTGGCTTCAGCTTCAGGATCTGTCCTTCCAAAGGACAGTCTGGGTTGATTTCCTTTAGGATCAACTGTTTTGATCTCCTTGAAGTCCAAGGGACACTCAAGTGTCTTCTCCAGCACCACGAAAGCATCAGTTCTTCAGCACTCAGCCTTCCTTATGGTACAACTCTCACAGTGATACATTACAAGAGGGTTGCTAGTAAGTAAGTTGAACAGAACAGATAATGTTCAACAGGTGTACCGATCTTTACATATTCTTCTCTCTTCCAAATGAAGAAAGCTTTGGCATGTTGTTCAGTTGCTACGTTGTGTCTGAGTCTTTGTGACCCCATAGACCATAACATACCAGGCCTTCTTGGCCTCTGTTGTCTCCTGGAGTTTGCCATTCATGTTTATTGTGTCGATGACCCAATCTGACCATCTCATCCTCTGCCGTCACCTTCTCATTTTGCCTTCCATGTTCCCCAACATCAGAGTCTTCTCCAAGAAGTCCTGTCTTCTCATTTTCTCATTTGTTGGCCAAAGTATTTGAGCTTCAGTTTCAGGATCTGTTCTTCCAAAGAACAGTCAGGGTTGATTTCCTTTAGGATTGAATGATCTAATCTCCTTGCAGAACAAGGGACCTTCAAGGGACCTTCATTGAACCACAATTCAAAAGTATTAATTCTTTACCACTCAGCCTTACATCTAGTGTCAGTGTTCCAAGTATCATGTAGAATTAAATCAGAGTCCAAGGCAAAACGATCCTTTTTGTTGCAATTTAATAAAGCAGACATCTTAGGCACATCTGTGTTAATCCCAATACTGGAAATGACATCAGAATTCCACCCAGTTAAAAGTTCATGATCTTGTCGCCACGCCCACAATCCATCACATGGTCCAATCTTCTTCTTCCACGCTGACATCCACACCAAGCTTCTTCTGGTCAGGTGTACTGGTGCGGAGACCTTGGCTTCTAGTAAAGAATGAAAAACAATACATTCCACAATCCTACTTCTTCTATTCCTACCTCGCATCGACTATACTAATGAAACAGCATAATGAAATAAGAGAAAGTGTGGCAGGCCAAAGATTCTTAAAGGAACCGCTGCAGGCCTGACAGCTAGATTAAGAGAATTGAAAGGTACCTTGTAGGTCATCTAGTCCAACCCCCACCCAAGCAGGAGACCCTACATCTTCTGGAAAAGGGCAGTCCAGTCTCTTCTTGAAAGTCTCCAGTGATGAAGCTCCCACAACATCCGAAAGCAACTTCTGTTCCAAGGGTTGACTGTTCTCACTATCAGAAAGTTCCTCCTTATTTCCAGATTGAATCTCTCATTGATCAGTTTCCATCTATTATTCCTCGTCTGGCCTTTGGGAGCTTTGGAAAACAGCTTGATGCCCTCCTCTCTACAGCAGCCCCTCAAATATTGGATGACTGTTATCATGTCTCCCCTAGTCCTTCTCTTCATTAGACTAGCCAAGCCCAGTTCCTGTAACTGTTCGTCCTATGTTTTAGCCTACATTCCCCTAATCACCTTGGTTGTTCTTCTCTGTACTCTTTCTAGAGTCTCCACATCTTCTTTACATCATGGCAACCAAAACTGGATGCAGGATTCAGTTTTGGTCACCACGATGTAAAAAAAGATGTTAAGACTCTAGAAATCTAATCTTCTCCCAACAGTCAGAGGAAAATCCTCTTCAAAGATTTATAGTGTGGTGACCAATTCTCACAGCCATATATTACAACTGGGAAAACAGTAACTTTCCACAAGGTGGACCTTTGTTGAGTAGGTGATGTCTTTGCTTTTGAATATTGCTGCGGGGCGGGGGGAGTTTCTCTAGTGGATTCTACCTCAAACAGGGAGATGGTATAGATGGCCTTCAAGACTTCAGAAAAGTGTTGGCCTGCGCGGAAGCAGATAGGCTCACTCTTGAATTTAAAAATAAAGGGGAATCAGAATATTTTAAAGTCTGGAATAGATTTTATGACTGGTATAAGACAAGGTGACAAGACTGGAACAAACTGTGTATACTGTGATTGGACAGAAGGATTGATAATGTATTAAGTAGGCTAATTGTCAATAGTTGTGGCTAGCTGTATATAATGTGAATGTATAGTCACTCCGACTTTGCGTTACTGCCTGGTTTTAAATGTAAAAATAATAAAAATATATTGGAAAAAAAAGATGCCTTGAAAAGCGCAGACAGTTTCTTTGTCATTCTAAGAGAGAACTATACTGACTACAGACTCCACCAAAGTCAACGGAAATTATCAACGCAATGAAATTCTGATGGAACAAGGAGGGAAGACACCCAGAGAGAGATGTCTGAATGTAAGAAAGAGGAGAGACAGAAAATTATCCTGCTGGCAGATAAAAGCCCATCCACCTGCCTTTGACAAGGGATTGCTATTCTTTCCAACTTCAGATCCCGGAGACATTGAGTAGGCTGTAATTTCTTGCTGGGTTTTCGTTTGTCTTTGCTTTCTGCTTCCTCCTCCTTCTCTTTCTCTCTCTTTCTCTTTCTTTCTCTCTCTGTCTCTGTCTCTGGAGAACAGCATTGTGCCAGGACTAAGTTAAAACAGGCTGAACTAATTCATCCTCTGACCTTCGGGTGACTTTGGAACAAACTGATTTAATGGCACTTAATCTGTCAGGAAGCAGAAGCTTCAAAGACGGCTATATGTATATGTATGTGTATGTGTATGTGTATGTGTATGTGTATGTGTATGTGTATGTGTATGTGTATATGTATATGTATATGTATATGTATATGTATATGTATATGTATATGTATATGTATATGTATATGTATATGTATATGTATATGTATATGTATATGTATATGTATATGTATATGTATATGTATATCAGGGGTGGGTTTCTCGCCCCGTTCCAACCGGTTCAGTTGGAACGGGGCTGGCGGCATCCTCGTGCACGCGTGCGGTGCATGCATGCGTACTAGCACCTGTGCGATGCTCCAGCTGCTCCTGGAGGATCGCGCAGGCGCTGTATGCGTTCTGCGCATGCGTGGAAGCGCAGAACTCGTCAAAAACGGGTAAGAAACGCGGGCGGGTGGGTGGATCCTTCGGCGTTCCCGGAAGTTACTTACTTCCGGGAACGCCGACCAACCGGTTCGCGGGGACCGCCGCGAACCGCCTGAAACCCACCCCTGATGTATATGTATATGTATATGTATATGTATATGTATATGTATATGTATATGTATATGTATATGTATATGTATATGTATATGTATATGTATATGTATATGTATATGTATATGTATATGTATATGTATATGTATATGTATATGTATATGTATGTTGTATTTGTGCTGATAAATAAATAAAGGGAGACTAGTATAGATCTATTTCAAGCTATTTAGCTCTCATCAGCTATCCATACCCTTACTGGGAATCGAACCTCTATATGAATGTATATGTGTATGTGTATGTGTATGTGTATGTGTATGTGTATGTGTATGTGTATGTGTATGTGTATGTGTATGTGTATGTGTATGTGTATGTGTATGTGTATGCATATGTATATGTATATGCATATGCATATGTATACATACACACACATACACACAGTATTTTTGGGGATTATAAGACGGACCTAAATTTAGAAGAGGAAAGCAAAACAAAAAAGTTTTGTTGACCTCTGTGCTCCTCATTTTTAGTCCTTTTTGGAGACTTTTTTCAGCCCTTTCCCAGCCATTTTTCTACCCATTTTCAAAGCTTTTTGGCCCATTTTAAAGGCTTTTTTGGCCCCCTTTTTGAGGCTTTTTTCGGCCCGGTTTTGAGGCTTTTTTCAATCTGTATATTTTGGACAACATGGGCCAAAGAAAACCTTGAAAATGGGCTGAAAAAAGCCTCAAAAATGAGCAGAAAAAAGCCTCAAAAAGGAGCTAAGAAAAGTCTCAAAAATTAGCTGAAAAAGCCTTAAAACAGGCCAAGAAAAGTCTCAAAAACAGGCCCCCAAAAGCCTCAAAAACAGGCCAAAAAAAGCCTCCAAAACGTGCTGATAAATGCCTTGAAAATGGGCCAAAAATGCCTTGAAAATGGGCAAGAAAAGCCTCGAAAATGGGCTGGAAAAAGCCACACACCCCAAAAAAAAACCAGGCTGAAAAAGGCCAAAAAATGCCCCCCCCCAAAAGGCCTGAAAAAGGTCCAAAAACGGGTTGTGTGGAGGCCAAAAAATGACCGGCGTGTGGGTGGGGCTTCAGCAATATTCGGTCTATGAGACGCACAGACATTTTCACCCCCTTTTGAAAGACCAAAAGGTTCGTCTTATATTCCAAAAAATTACAGTATATCCAGAGAATGTTTAGGGGATATTAGCCAATGTCTCCTCCGTTTGCAACTATGGGATGGCCATCCCGAAGAAGGCATGGCCAGGGCTGCTGTCAACATTAAATCCAGCTGTTCTAGTTGGTTTTCTAGGCAATTTTACGACCCCCCTCCCCCCCTGTCACCCTTTAAGGAAATCAGTGCAGTTGTTAAATTAGGAACACCGTTGTTAAGTGAATGCGGCTTCCCCACTGACTTTGCTTGTCAGAAGGTCGCAAGAAGTGATCACGTGACCCCCCCCCCGGGACACTGCGACCGTCGTAAGTATGAATCGATTTGCCAAACATCCAAATTTTGATGGCAAGGATGATGCAATGGTCTTATGTGTGAAAACGGATCATTGAATCTTTTTTTTTCTTTTTAGTGTCATTTTAACTTCGAACAGTCACTAAATGAATTGTTGTAAGTTGAGGACTCCCTGTACTTGACTGCTGGACAGTCATCTACCAGAAATAGTATAGGATTCCTGAAAGAGCAGGGGGTTGGACTAGATGACCTCCAAGGACCCATTCAAATCAGTTCCTGTTCCTGATATCTAATCAATCAGGTCCTTTGGGTTTGATTCCCTGCTCATAAAGTAGTCAGAAGTCAAATATATTTTCTATTAAACAACTAGAACAGTGGTGGTTAATCTTTTTGTCATTGTGTGCACCCATAATGCAATGCAGGTGCAATTCCCCCATGCACCCTGCATCCCTGCACATGCACGAGTGACCCCTTGCATGCGCTCTGCCCCTGTGCATGCACATGTGACCTCCCGCGCTCCCCTTCCCCCCACACATGTGTGTGAGACCCCACCTTGCTTCTCCATGCACGTGGCACGACTCCCCTGCATGCACACCTCTTTCTGTGCATGCACACACAACCTCATGCATGTGCGTGCAACCCACACACTTGCACATGCATCTCTCTCATGCACCCCTCCTGCGCATGCACGGAAGGGACCTGGGAACCCGCTGGCCGGCGGGAGGCGTGCGTGCATGCATGCGTGGTGGAGCTGAGCTAATGCAAGAGGGCTCTTCATGCCACCTGTGGGATGCATGCCATAGGTTCACCATTACGGAACTAGAATCACATTTTAGCTATTAACTAGCTGGTAAGAGAACCTTCTTTAATCAATCTATCAACCTTTAATCTTTGTTTCTACCCGATATTCAAAGCCCCATTGCAGATTCCTCTGGCTATTTCCAGGAGAGTTTCTTAAGCTGTCCCCCTTTCACTACAATTTTCTTGTCAATTCTTTTTATCAGGTTGTGAATCTGCCTTTCCTTTATGAAGCCCACCGCTTGCCTGGCATGAATTCAGATTTATTTATTTTTTTCCCCTTCTTTCCCTTGGAACAAACGAATATAGGCAGTTAAGGAAAAGGCCCAGTGGAGTGTCAAATGCAACTTGAAAATGTTACAACGCTGGCTTGGAATTTACATGGGGTTAGCTTTGCCCAAACAAGACGAGAAATCATCATTTATTTATATTGTTATTTTTTCTCCCTGATTTAACCTTTATTTGACAAGGAAGCCTTGTGAAATATTAATTGCCTTTCCTTCCCTCGACCCACCTCCAGTCTAGCAGAATGCAAAGAAAAGGAAAAGGCAGAGAAATACCGGCTGACAATATTGGAGGCTGGGGGGTCTTTGGTGGGATGGAAGAAGATGCCAAAAGGAGAAGGAAAAAAAACTTGGATTTTGGAGCAAAGTCTCTGTTTCAGTAGAAAAAAAGAAACCCACAATAGATGAGAGAGAGAGAGAGAATAATTAGTTGATATGTAGATAAATGATAGATGAGATGAAATAGAGATGAAATAAGATGATAGATAGATGATAGATAGATAGATGATAGATAGATAGATGATAGATGATAGATAGATAGATAGATAGATAGATAGATAGATAGATAGATAGATAGATAGATAGATGATAGATGATAGATGATAGATGATAGATGATAGATGATAGATGATAGATGATAGATGATAGATAGATGATAGATAGATAGATAGATAGATAGATAGATAGATAGATAGATAGATAGATAGATAGATGATAAGGTAAAGGTAAAGGCTCTTCTCGCATATACGTGCTAGTTGTTCCTGACTTTAGGGAGTGGTGCTCATCTCCATTTCAAAGCAGAAGAACCAATGCTGTTCGAAGACGTCTCTGTGGTCATGTGGCCGGCATGACTAAATGCCGAAGGCGCATAGAATGCTGTTACCTTCCCACCAAAGGTGGTCCCTATTTTTCTACTTGCCTTTTTGCATGCTTTCGAACTGCTAGGTTGGCAGAAGCTGGAACAAGTAACGGGAGCTCATTCTGTTACATGGTGCTAGGGATTCGAACTGCTGAACTGCCAACCTTTCTGATCGACAAGCTCAGCTTCCTAGCCACTGAGCTACCGTGTCCCTAAGATAAATAATAGATAGATAGATAGATAGATAGATAGATAGATAGAAAGATAGATAGATAGATAAATAGGTAGGTAGGTAGGTAGGTAGGTAGGTAGGTAGGTAGATAGGTAGATAGGTAGATAGGTAGATGATAAATTATAGACAGAACCACTTTCAAATTCCATTCTGTTACTTTAGGCCTATTTCTTCAATTTGTCAGGGTGGTTTTTAATTTATATTTCTGTTTACTAGAAAGAAATATGGATATGCATCTAGGATGAAAAAGAAGTGGAGAATCAAAGCATCAATTAAATTATATCCTGGAAGAGCAGGATATTCAGTGGTCTTTTCTCTTTTCCTCCTCCTCCTCCTCCTCCTCCTCTTCCTCCTCCTCCTCCTCCTCCTCCTCCTCCTCCTCCTCCTCCTCCTCTTCCTCCTCCTCCTCTTTGAAGAGCTTGATTCCATCCCCTTTTCAGTCCTTTTTCAAGCTAGCTCTCCCAGGGAATTGATCTTGAAAAAGAGAGATGAAATTGATTACGAGTTTCTCTCTGCATACCAAAAGCCGATTGACTTGTTCTGCCTCTGCATTTATAACAAGGCTTAAATTTTTTAGCACTTCTGTGCCCTATGGAAGGCCCATCACTTAGGGCTGCTGTGCTGCTTTCTGCATAGCCGCGCGACTGTCAAAATTGTCCTGGAAAAGGAGCATCCTTCTGTTCATTTATAAAGTTCTCCTCCTGCTTTTTACTTCAGAATTATCTGATGGGGAGGTCTAAGCTGCAGAAAGTGAGAGTGCAGCTGTGTGCAAGACAAAGTAAGAAGATGGGAGTCGTTCAATCTAAGAGTATCTTTCCTGTAAGAAGGTTTGTGTTCAACTGTAAAACAAAATTAGGCTAGACTAGACTAAACTAGGCTAGACTAGACTAGATGAATAGAGCAGAGCAGAACAGAACAGAATTAGATGAATAGAGCAGAGCAGAACAGAATAGAATAGCATAACAGATTGAAAGGGATCTTGAAGGTCTTCTAGTCCAACCACCTGCTCAAGCAGTAGAAGCTACACCATTCCAGACAAATAGCTGTTCAGTCTTTTCTTAACCCCCCTTTCCCCCCCAGTGTTGGAGTAGCAATAGCAATAGCAATAGCAGTTAGACTTATATACCGCTTCATAGGGCTTTCAGCCCTCTCTAAGCGGTTTACAGAGTCAGCATATCGCCCCCAACAACAATCCGGGTCCTCATTTTACCCACCTCGGAAGGATGGAAGGCTGAGTCAACCCTGAGCCGGTGAGATTTGAACAGCCGAACTGCAGAACTGCAGTCAGCTGAAGTAGCCTGCAGTGCTGCATTTAACCACTGCGCCACCCCGGCTCTCATAGTTGTGTACCCACAACTGTCAGGAAATTTCTCCTTAGTTTTAGGTTGCTTCTCGCCTTGATTAGTTTCCACCCATTGCTTCTTGTTCTACCCTCAGGTGCTTTGGAGAATAGTTTGACTCCTCCTCCTCCTCCTCCTCCTCCTCCTCCTCCTCCTCCTCCTCCTCCTCCTCCTCCTTCTTCTTCTTCTTCTTCTAGCTTCACTCCTTCTTCTTCTTCTTCTTCTTCTTCTTCTTCTTCTTCTTCTTCTAGCTTCACTCCTTCTTCTTCTTCTTCTTCTTCTTCTTCTAGCTTCACTCCTCCTCCTCCTCCTCCTCCTCCTCCTCCTCCTCCTCCTCCTCCTTCTTCTTCTTCTAGCTTCACTCCTTCTTCTTCTAGCTTCACTCCTCCTCCTCCTCCTCCTCCTCCTCCTCCTCCTCCTCCTCCTCCTCCTCCTCCTCCTCCTTCTTCTTCTTCTTCTTCTTCTTCTTCACACAATGAAGGAGACTGAGAGGCTATGGATTGTAAGTCTCTGAATGTGAAGTTTTCATCTGGAGATTTTTCCATCCTTCTTTCAGTCTTGAGGTGACACATGATTGACCATCAGTAAGGCCTTCTGATCCAGGAACTTCACCCGATGGGTTGATGTAGAGGTCTTCCCTTAAGTAAGTGTTGTAAGTCCAAGAAGAGTTCCCAAACTGTTCCTCCATTTAAGTAACTACTTCGACCCACTCCTTCTGGTCCTGCCCTCTGATGTTTTGGAGAATGGGTCAATCCTCTATTTTCTATGACAGCTCCTCAAGTACTGGAGAACAGTTGTCATACCAATCCTTCTCTTCAATTACTATATGTACTTTGCTCCCTCCGCTGTTCATTGTGCGATTTAGGCTCCAGGCTCCTGATCATCTTTGTTGCTCTTCTCCGCACTCTTTCTAGGGCCTCAACATCTTTGTGGTGACCAGAACTGAATTCCAAGTGTGGCTTCACTAGTGCAGCAGAAAACAGTATTATCACTTCTCATGATCTTGATGCTATCCTTCCCTTGATGCATCCTAGGACTGAGCTGGCTTTCTTGGTAGGTGCCACCCACTGCTGGCTCATACTTAAGTCATGCTCCACTCTCAGACACCTAGATCCATTGGTGGGTTCTGGATCCCCTTGCAACCAGTATGCTGCAACGGGGCCCAGCATCCACCACATGAATGCGCAGCACAAGCGCAGTGCACAAATGAGTACTTACCACCCGTGACACTCCAGCTGCTCGGCGGAGCATCGAGCAGGTTCTGTACACTCCGTGCATGTGCGCCAAAGCCCCGATCAGCTCAAATACAGGTAAGGAGGGCAGGTGGGTTTTTAAAAATTTAAAAAGTTGGCCATGGCCACCCAGTCATATGACTCCCCATGAAGCCACACCCAGAAAACCGTGCTTTGGAGAATAGGTTGACACACCCCCCCCTCTTTTATGTGTACTGTTCTCACCACCAAACTGTGGCTTGTTGGATAGAGCCCTGTTCTGACCCCCTCGTCCCACACCAACACACACTCCGAGCCAAAGATACAGCATTTAATTAACAGACAGTCAGGTCCTTGGCAGCAAACTGGCACAGACAAGCTTGGGCAGCAATCCAGCCTGCCAAGCTCACAATAATGTTCTCCAACATTAGTTCCTGCATTGAGCTCTGTGGCTCAATGGTTAACACATCTGCCTTAGAGGCAATACAGCTCGATTCCCAGTAAGGGTATGACTAGCTGATGAGAGCTAAATAGCTTGAAATAGATCTATACTAGTCTCCCTTTATTTATTTATCAGCACAAATATAACATATATATATAGCATAGACCTCCCCAAAATGGCCCATTGGGCCCATTTTTGGCAAAAATGGGCCCATTTTTTGTCAACAAAAAGGGCATGCGTAGCCTTCAGGAGGCTTATAGAGTGCTCCTGGGGGTTGGGGGGGGGGCAGCAATGAGCAAAAAACTGCCTGTTTTTCACTCATTTCTGCTCTCCCCAAGCCCCAGGAAGACTCTGGAAACCTCCTAAAGGCTATGCATGGCCATTTTGGTGAAGGGGGCGAGGTTTCAGGAGGCCAAAGATGCTGTATTCAGTGTATACGATGCACCCAGATATTCACCCTCTTTTTTTAAGGGAAAAGGGTGCATCTTCTACTCCAAAAAATACGGTACTTCTGCTGATCACCAGCTGCCAGCAGTTTGGCGATTCGGGTCTCACCACCTCAAGGTTGACTCAGGCTTCCACCCTTCCAAGGTCAGTAAAATGAGCTGGATTGTTGGGGGCAAGAGGCTGACTCTGTAAATTGCTTAGAGAGGGCTGTGAAGCACCTTCTCTAATATAAGTCTAAGTGTTATTGCTATTATACCATTTCAAACATTTGGCTGTCCAGTCTCTTCTTAAAAATCTCCAGTGATGGAGCACCCACAACTTCTGGAGGCAACTTCTGTTCCACTGGTTAATTGTCCTCACAGATAGGAAGATTCTCCTCAATTCCAGCTTGCTTCTCTCCTTGATCAGTTTCCATCCACCTTTGTCCAGATCCTGCCAAGCGGCCTATCTATAGCATAGTTAAGACATTACAAAATGCTCCCAAATCCCTTCTTTTTAATTTTTGAAGAACCTGCAGCCAGGGAAAGCTTCTCCCTTTGCGTGGGATGGACAAACAATATTTACCGGCGGCGGAAAGATCTGCCTTCAGCAATTTCCAAGGTCAAACAAGAATAAATGGTCGAAAGCCCAAGCCATGAAATAAGGAAAGGAAAAGACTATCGTTCGACTTTTAAGAGGGGCTGCCAGAACATTTTAGACCAGTGCAGTGCAGGGATAAAATAGAGTTTTAATTAAATGGAACACGCAGGGAACCGCCAGAATTGCCCTCTTCCATTTCTGCGCGGTGTAGACTCGGAGCCTACCCAACAGAGCGCTAATAGAGATATAAGTTTTCTGAAATGGCCCTCAGCAGCTGAACAGCTCCGATTCCCAGGAGGAATCCCTGAACGGCTTGCACCAAATCAACTCAATTGCAAAGGCTTTTTAAAAAGAAATCACCCAACTCCATCTTCGGAGTTCCTGAATGAAAGCGTGGAGGAAGACTTCAAAAGTTATCCATCCAGCTGAAAGGGCCACCACGGCAATACTTAAACGGAATTTAAAAAATAATAATAACAGAATTGGAAAGGACCTCAGAGGTCTTCTAGTCCAACCCCCTGCTCAGGCGGAAAACCCTATATCCGTGATGGCGAACTTGTGGCATGTGTGTTAGAAGCAGTGACGTGCGGTGAGGTTTATACCTGGTGAGGCTCAGCTGGGCATCCTTTTGCGAAACAGCTCAGCAGGGCAGCGGTCGGCCTCGGCGGGGGGGGGGATTTGCATCACGGGAGCAACCAAGCGCCCGAGTCTGCAGCAAAGGAGCTTGGTGGCTCCCGCGATGCAAAGCGCCCGCCGGGTGAAGGAGCCGCCAAGCGCCCAGGTCTGCAGCAAAGAGCCAGCCTCCTTCTTCTCTCCCACTCCTCTCTCCTCTGAAGCACGCCCCGCCCAACGTAAGCGTGCTCAAGAAGACATGATTGGCTGCTTCCAGATCAGGAGGCGGGAGAATTAGTGCCTCTTTTCCATCTGAACTTCTTTGCTTTTTAACTCTTTCTTAACTTTTAGAAGGCGAAAAATACCTTATGGAAAAGAGGCCCCGAATTCTCTCGCCTCCTGCTTTGGTTAACACTAAGCAGATACCAAGCCACTGTGAGCTGGAATCTGGTAGCAACTATCTTGGCTTTAATTATTTAAAAAAATATATTTAAATTTCTTTCTTTTTCCTGAGGAGACTGGGGAGGCTCTGCCTCCCTTGCCTCTAGTGACTGCACGTCCCTGGTTAGAAGTGGCACACAGAGCCGTCTCTCTGACGTGAGCTTCTGCCTGTTGCTCTTCTGGGTTCCAGCGCACCAGCCAGCTGGTCTTTACGCACGCGGGAGCACCGAAAAATGGAAGAGCAGCCGCCCGGTGAGCATGTGCAGGCCGGGAAGATGATTTTCCAGTTTCTGCACACATATGCACACCTTCCAGCTATTCTTTACATGCACTGAACTGCATAGGTTACCCCCTGGCAGAGATGTTATACTTTTTAATTGATCATTACAAATCAGGAGGCATCACAAGAGGCGTATACATCTTAAGGTCATAACTTTTGCTTAGGTCAGTAAAAGACATTTTGGGAAAGTTACAAATACATGATTCTCATAAAATCCCAAGTTATAATAGGGAAGTGAATCTTGGTTACTCATGAAGCAGACAGGAAGATTGCTAAAGTATTGCTAAAATATTGGGTCAATATTGCTAAAATATCGCTGATTACAAGTTAAAATCATGCTGAGTCTAAGTTGACATTTAGAAAAATATGTAGACTGTCACAATTCCGCATGTTGTTATAACTAATTTTAGTGGTTTCTGTCCACCCAGGCTTCCTGTTTTGCAAAAGCTTACATTTTTAAGTTCCCCTATTTTAGAGAGACAGGAGAAAAGAAGGAATTTCTTAAGTAAGTCAGAAGTGAGCTGTGATTTCTTTCTGACATTAAGCATTTTAAAAGTGATAATATTTAGCCTGTTAGAATCACCTAAACTGATTAATTATTGGGGGGGTTCACCTGTGTACCCCTTTCTGCATCAGCGTGACAGACACCAAAAGACCAAGTGGCCAGCGTGCATGTGTGTGCGGGAAACCAAAAAAACTATCTTCCTGTCATGCGCATGCATGCTGGGCGGCTTCTCCTCCAGTTTCCAAAGCTCCCATGTGCATGAAGACCAGCCGGCTGGTGCATGGGAACAGGCAATGCCTCACATGCCCAGAGAGATGGTTCTGAATGCCATTGGTCTCCCCGCGCACATGCGTGCTAGAAACCAGAAGACCAGGTGGCCAGCACGCATGCATGTGCCGGAAACAAGAAGATCATCTTCTCAGAACATGCATGCACACCGGGTGACTGCCCTTCCAGTGTCTAGTATACATGTGCTCCCCCATTTCAGTATTTGGTGTCAAAAAGTTTCACCAACATTGCCCTGTAGTATTTCAGACAAATGGTTGACCAATCTCTTCTTGAAAGTCTCCAGTTGGTACAACAGCCACAGCTCCTGAAGGCAAGCTGTTCCACTGGTTGATTGTTCTCCTTGCCTTCAGGAGTTGCCAGGAAATTTCTCCATATTTCCAGGTTGGTGGTGTCAGGCCTGCAGCCATCTTTTCCTTTGGGTCTTTGGCCTGTCACATTTTCTATTATTCTTCTCTGCATTTTCTATGGTGGGAAAATGGGAGGGGGGGTTGTATGGCATTAGATGCTATGTAGCCATAACAAAAATCTTTCTAGAAAGCTAAGGTCATCCTTTGTCTCTGCACCTCTGCACCTGACCAGAACTGGATGGGTGGAACCGCCAGCATAGTAGTGGAAGATTGGACCATATGTTGGGATTGTGGGTATGGGGGAAATACCTTGAACTTTCAACAGGGTGGAAAAACTTGGATATCTTCAGATTTGGGTTTTCCCAGATGTGCCAACATGGCTCTTTTAATAAATTGGAACTTAGAGCAATACTTTGCCTCGGACTCTGATTTACCATATTTTTCTGAGTATAAGACGCACCTTTTTTCCTCCCAAAAGTGGCTGAAAATCTGGGTGCGTCTTATATATTGAATACAGCATTTTTTTGCCTCCTGAATCCCCGCTCCTTCACCAAAATGGCCATACATACCCTTATGGAGGCTTTTAGAGAATTCCTGGGGGCTGGGGAGGGCGAAATGAGCAAAAAAGGGCCATTTTCTGCCCCCCCAGGCCCCAGCAGCACTCTATAAGTCTCCATAAGGCTACGCATGCAATTTCTTTTGATAAAAAACAGGCTCATTTTTGTAAAAAATGGACCGTGTTTTGCTCATTTTTGGCTCTCCCCCCCCCAAGAAGCACTCTGCAAGCCCCCCCCCCAAGGCTATTCATGCCTTTAAAAAAAAACACAAGCCCATTTTTGTGAAAAATGGGCCATTTTTGGGATGTTTGCAGAGTGCAAAAACTTTTTTTTTTCCTTTTGGAAAGCTCTTTAACTGATTAATGAGAAATAGATTGATAAAGTGCTGTACCAGCAGAAACAAAATAAAATATCTCCAAGCAAACCATCAAGTTTAGAGAACTTCAAGGACACCACAGTCCTCTTCCTCCTCTTCCTCTTCCTTTTCCTCCTCATCCTCCTTCTCCCTGCACATCCCACTCCCTTCTATCACTGATGATCTTGCCTCATTTGGGTTATGAAACATCTGCAAGAAAACATCCAAGCTCAGAGAGCACCAAGGCTCCCTCTTTTCAACCCTGAGCTACAAATATTCTCCTTCATTGAAAGCAGTTAGTGGAATTGACCAAGGACCAAGGATGCCAGTTGAATACCTAAATTAATATTCCATGTGTCTGACAGCATTACCATGAACTATTAATCTGCTGTAGCATTTGGACAGAAACTCGGTCATTTCATCCTCCAGATCTGTTTGGAATAAAATCCTTGTCCTGAAAGACACAATTTGTCTATTATATTTTATTACAGTATGGACATTCATGGACTGTAGCCAAGATCACCAGATGCATGGATTTGGAGCTTCACCATTAGATGAAGATGGAACTGTGGAGTAGGAAGGATTTTTGGACAACATCTAGTCTACCCCATCCATTATTCAACCTCATTAAAGGAGATAAGCTATTCCACAGCCAAGCAGGTCACATTGTTCAAATTGTTCCAATATCTAAGGGGCTGCCACAAAGAAGAGGAGGTCAATCTATCCTCCAAAGGACTAGAACCAAAGAGAAGCTTCCTGACAGTGAAAACAATTAACAAGTGGAACAACTTGCCTCCAGAAGTTGTGGGTTCTCCACAGGGGTGGGTTCCTTCCAGTTCTAACCTCTTCTATAGAAGAGGTTCCACAAATCTGCAATGCTGTTTAGAACCAGTTCCAGCTCCCTCCTCCCGCCCGTCCGCACATCATCAAGATGAAGAATGAGAGGAGGAATTCTGGGAGTTGAAGTCTACAAGTCTTAAAGCTGTCAAGTTTGAACACCCCTTAGTATTTTTTTAAAGAGTTAGGGGTGCAAGGGTCTTGTAACTTGACAGCTTTAAGACTTGCACACTTCAATGCCAGAGTTCCTGAGCCAACATGACTGGAGGAGGAATTCTGGGAGTTGAAGTCTACAAATCTTAAAGCTGTCAAGTTTGAACACCCCTGTTTGTTTGTTTTTTCTAGAGGGTTAGGGGTGCAAGGGTCTGGTAACTTGACAGCTTTAAGACTTGGTTCTTTAAATGCCAGAGTTTCTGAGCCAATATTTTGGTTGCTAATCAAGAGCGTTGTTAAGTAAGTTTCACCACATTTTACAAGTTGGCCACGCCCGCTCAGTCACATGGCTTGCAAGCCACTCCCACCTGGTCACATGGCTGGCAAGCCACTCCCACAAAGCAGGCCACACCCACAGAAAAGGTTCTAAAAATATTTGAAACCCACAACTGGTTCTCCATCACTGGAGGTTTTTAAGAAAAGAATAGACCACCATTTGTTTGAAATAATACAGGATTTCCTGCTTGAGCAAAGAGAGGGACTAGAGGACAGCAACTGTCCTTTCCAACTCTGTTATTCTGTTTTCTTGGTGTCACATATGTTCCCTGATATTTCCATCAATGGTGGGAACTGAGAAGTCTTGGTTGATCCTGTATTTGGATCAGCTCCAAAGGTTTTCTGAAGATGAGGTCTCTCCTTAAATTTAGCAGTCTTCCAGTACTTGAAGGGTTCTCACAGGGAAGAGCGGGTGGACCTATTCTCCAAAACATTTCAGGGCAGGGTAGAAGTAACAGGCGGAAGATCCTTAGAGATCTTCTAAGGAAAATTAGTCAACAGGATGACTTGCTCCAGAAGTTGTGGATGCTCCATCACTGGTTTCACTTAGAGACTGGAGAGCCACTTGTCTACAAGGGTCTAAGGCCATGATGGCAAACCTATAGTGTGTGTGCCAAAGGTGGCACATTGAGCCCCTCTCTGTGGACACATGTGCCATCACCCCAACTCAGCCAGCTGCTCGTCGGTTTTTCGAGGCATGCATTAGATAAGGGAATAAATGGGGAACTCATCAAATTTGCAGATGACACCAAGCTGGCAGGAATAGCCAACACTCCAGAAGACAGGCTTAAGATACAAGGATCTTGACAAACTTGAACATTGGGCACTATCTAATAAAATGAAATTCAATGGTGAAAAGAATAAGGTTCTACATTTAGGCAAGAAAAATGAAATGCACAGGTACCAAAAAAGCCAACACAGTTCTAGGTTGCATAAACAGAGGGATAGAATCAAGATCACGTGAAGTGTTAATACCACTTTATAATGCCTTGGTAAGGCCACACTTAGAATACTGCATTTAGTTTTGGTCGCCACGATGTAGAAAAGATGTGGAGACTCTAGAAAGAGTGCAGAGAAGAGCAACAAAGAGGATTATGGGACTAGAGACTAAAATATATGAAGAATGGTTGCAGGAACTGGGTATGTCTAGGTAAATAGAAAGAAGGACTAGGGGAGACATGATAGCAGTCTTCCAATATTTCAGGGGTTGCCACAAAGAAGAGGGAGTCAAGGTATTCTCCAAGGCACCTGAGGGTAGAACAAGAAGCAATGGGTGGAAATTAATCAAGGAGAGAAGCAATTTAGAACTAAGAAGAAATTTCCTGACAGTGAGAGCAATTAATCAGTGGAACAGCTTCTCTCCAGAAGTTGTGAATGCCCCAACACTGGAAGTCTTTAAGAAGATGTTGGATAGCCATTTGTCTGAAACGGTATAGGGTTTCCTGCCTAGGCAGGGGTTGGACTAGAAGACCTCCAAAGTCCCTTCCAACTCTGCTATTGTATTTTATTGTATTGCATGCCAGCCAGCTGGTCATCAGGTTTCCAGTTTGGACACCCAAAAGGTTCCCCATCACTGGTCTAGGGTCTTCTGCATGAGCAAGGGATTGGACTAGAAGACCTCCAAGGTCTGTTCCTGTGTGTTCTATGTTCTCTTGTCCTGCTTACACTTTTCCTGTCTTTTCAATCATTCCTTAGAGAACCTTTTCGTCTTGATGGCCCTATTTTTGAACTCAGAACTTTCAGCATATGTTTCGGCTCCCCTCCCAGATCGTGGCGAAGGCAAATAAAGTCAAGGAAAGAGGCCATATGAGTTCTCTCCAACCACCCTCTTCATTTTCCACAGATAAATCAGCAAAACGTCTCAACAACGATCCTCAGAATATGTAGCAAATCCATAAATCCAGCAGGATCAGGCTTCTTCTCACTTTCATGCACCCCAAGATGTTTTGAAAGTTTGTTCCGTATCAAGTCATTCAGAAAGCATGCCAAGGAAATAGAAATGGACTTGCGTCAGCATCAGTATGTAGAGGATGATAGAAGCGCTCAAATTTATAGAAAATTTAAAAATCAATTAACATGTTAGCTTCAGAGGGGATATTGTAAGCTGTCCAATGTAATAAAATCAGCAATGCATGGCATTACTTCCTTCTATGAAGAGCCTGAATAAATAAGACCTTTATGAAAAAAAAATGAAAGGAGGAGGATGGAATCTTAAAATGAATATCTCAAGAACTGAGGAAGGAGAGGAGGGAGGAGGAGGAGGAGGAGGAGGAGAAGGAGGAGGAGGAGGAAGGTAAAGAAAAATTGAATTTTTACCTTGCAAGTTTTCAAAAAAGAGACAGAGAGAGACTTGGGTGGTTGTAGAGTTTTATACATAATTTATAAGAGAAATTGGCCAGTTCACTCAAGTATGCATCATATCAGCTTTGCAGAAGTAAAAAAAAAAAGATTAAGCAACCTAACTTTCTTTTAATTGAAATCAAATATAAGGCTGGCAGGAAATATCCAGGACTTGTGAATGAAAGCGATTCCACCGTGTTTGCCCTGCAGTTCGGTCCCAATTTTGTTACACAAAGTAAAAGGAGGAGTTTGATGTCCTAAAAAAAGAATGAGAACACAAATAGCATCCAAAAGTAAATCAGAGTCCAAAGCTAAAGATTCCTCAAAGTTCCCATTGATTAAGAGAGCCATGTTGGCACATCTGGGAAAACCCGAATCTGAAAGCTTCCCGGTTTTCCCCACCCAGTTGAAACTTCAAAATCTTGCCTCCACATCCACAAGTCCATCCCATGGTCCAATCTCCCACTGCCATGCTGGCAGCTTCCACCCACCCAGTTCCAGTCAGGTGCAGAGGTGCAAAGACGAAGGATGACCTTGGCTTTCTAGAAAGAATGTTGTTATGGCTACCTATCATCTAACCCCGTACAATCCCCCCTCCCATTTTCCCACAATAGAAAATGAATAGTAGAAGAATAGAAAGTGTGGCAGGCCTGAAACCTAAAAGAAAAGATGGCTTGCAGGTTTGGCACAGAAAGTTGTCCCAAAGGTGATTTTTTTTTCAGGAGTTTAGTTTAAGTTTAGTTTTAGTTTAATTCTTTATTCAGCTCAGGGTTGACTCAGCCTTCCATCCTTTCGAGGTGGGTAAAATGAGGACCCAGACTGTGGGGGCAATTTGCTGACTCTGTAAACCGCTTAGAGAGGGCTGAAAGCCCTATGAAGCGGTATATAAGTCTAACTGCTATTGCTAACTGCTATTTATTTTCAGCGTACAACATATATACAATGAGATTGGTTGAGCTCCTTCAGTGTGGACGTGGGAGGCCTGGGTTGATGGCGGTTCCAGCAACCCAGGACGCCAAACTACTACCAGTTTACCCAAACCGATCTAAACCGGTAGGAATCCCCCACAGAGATACACACACGATTCTGCTAACTATTGATGGGCAAAAAACAAAATAAAAAATCCACAAATCTTACAAAATGTCTTACTGTACAATAAATTGCTTCATGAAACCACATCAGGACTTGGATTTCTGCCGGGTTGGATTTTTTCTTTATCTATCAGAGAGTAAAAAGGAGATAAAATAATCAATACTTTTTCATTTTTGAGCTGAACCTCAGTAATAGGCAGAAGAAACTACATTGCTTTGATTTTATTTCACTCCAGTATATTTCATGCAATCAAAATGATTGGTCCTAAAGATTGCCAAAATGACCATCTCTCCATCCCTCCCTCCCTTTCATTCTCTCTCTCCTCTCTCCTTCCCTCTCTCCCTCTCTCTCTCATTTGCTTTCACTCTCATTTTCTCTTCCTCCCTTTCATTCTCTATCTCATTCTCTCTCTCTTTCATTCTTTTCAATCTCTCTCTCTTTCTTTCTTTCCCTATTGTCTCTCTCTCATTCTCTCTTTCTCTCTTTCATTCGCTTTCTCTCTTTCATCCTCTTTCATTCTCTCTCTCTCTCTCATTTTCCCTCCCTTTCATTCTCTCTCATTGTCTCTCTGTCATTCTCTCATTCTCTCATTCACTTTCATTCTCTCTCATTCTTTTTCATTCTTTCTCTTTCATTCTCCCTTTCTCTTTCATTCTTTTTCATTCTCTCTGTCTCTCATTCTCTCTCTCTCATTCTGTTTCTCTTTCTTTCATTCTTTTTTTCTCTTATTCTCCCTTTCATTCCCTCTCTCATTCCCTCTCATTCTCTCTCTCTCTCATTTTCCCTCCCTTTCATTCTCTCTCATTGTCTCTCTGTCATTCTCTCATTCTCTCATTCGCTTTCATTCTCTCTCATTCTTTTTCATTCTTTCCCTTTCATTCTCCCTTTCTCTTTCATTCTTTTTCATTCTCTCTGCCTCTCATTCTCTCTCTCTCATTCTGTTTCTCTTTCTTTCATTCTTTTTTTCTTTCCCTTATTCTCCCTCTCCCTTTCATTCCCTCTCTCATTCCCTCTCATTCTCTCTCTCTTATTCGCTTTCTCTCTTTCATTCTTTTTCGTTCTCTCTCTCTCTCATTTTCTCTCTCTCATTTTCTCTCTCTCTCATTCTCTCTCTCTCTTTTTCATTCTTTTTCATTCTCTCTATCTCTCTCTTTTTTTTCTCTCTCTCTCCATATGATGCTCTTAGCCATATCATCTAAAACTTTAGCTCCTGTGTAGACTACACTCAGTCAATAATTTGTACAAACCAGGAAAATTGTTTAATTCAGTAGCTGGATTAGGAATTAGGAGCAAAGGCAGCCTGAATAAACAGGAACCTTTGGGAAAGAATTAAGGATTCACTATTTATTAATAATTTGAAAGGAAGAAAAAACCAAATCAGATTTCCTGGCTCATTTTTCCCCAACTCTCAGAACTCAGCTCCCTTCACTGATATCAACAATCCTTGACTGGGATCCGCTGTCTAATTGGGTGACATCACTGCAATATCGGATTACATGGGATTCCTAACATGAATAATTCATACAAACAGTCCGAAGTAGTACATAGGGTCAAAAACCCATTGATAAAACTGTCCTGTAAAAATCCTGGTAAGCACAAGATGCCAGCAAAGAGGCATCCAAAATCTTTAATAGCATCTAGTACTAATCCCAAATTTTTTGCTGTCCAGTTACTAGTTTCTGGGAAAATGACATTTAAAGGTAGTTTTAGAGAAAGAGAAGGAGAGAGGGTAGGAAGGGGAAGAGGAAGAGTGGGAGTAGGGGAGAGGTAAGGGAAGAAGGAGGGGGAAGGAGAGGAGGAAGGAAGGAGGGAAGGGAAGGTGGAAGAAAAGAAAGGGGAAATAAGGTGGGGTTACGAAAGGCGGAAGGGATGGTAAATAAAGCAATCCAAATTGTATATCATAACCTATTAAATGGAATAACAAATGTATAAGAATGACAAATGTAAAGAAGAACAACAATTATGTGAATGTATGCTTGCAATGGTATGTAAGAGAATAAAAAAAAACTTCATACATAAAAAAGTATAAAGATTTAATTTAATTTTAGATTTAATGGCCAGTCGCTTGGTGACTGTTCAAAGTGACAAGAGACATCAACAAAGGATTTTACAATCCAGATTTCAAGTTCCAGAGTCTGCCTACCTTACACAAAGAATATAGATTATAGAATAATAGAGTTGGAAGGGACCTTAAAGGTCTTCTAGTCCAACCCCCTGCTTGAACATGAGACCCCATAACATTTCAGATAAATTGTTGTCCGGTCCCTTCTTAAAAACCTCCAGTGATGGAGCACCCACAACATCTGGAGGCCAGCTGTTCCACTGGTTTATTGTTCTTAGTATTAGGAAGTTTCTCCTTATTCCAGGTTGGCTCTCTCCTTGACTAGTTCCCATTTATTGCTTCTTGTCCTGCAAGAACAAGTAGTGGTTTGGAAAATAGTTTGACCCGCCAGTTATTTGCGTGTTCAGTTCGATCTGCAGTTATTTGACTGAACACACTGTAGGAAGTTATCACCCAGCCCTCTCCCAGAAAAAATGAAATATCCTAGGAAATATTGAAAAGGCAGAATATTTCTCTGGATGTGAAAAGAAAGAAACATGTTTTAAAAGACAGAATAGCTGCCTGTAGCTTTCTGCCCATCCCCACTTTGTCAATGGGCCATTATGAAGGCCAAGCTAGTCCACTTTACATAATAAAGACTTCTCCACTTCAGCTGCAGGGGGGATGGGATTAAAGCATGATAATATTGGCCCTTTACTCAACTGACCACATGGCATCTGAGAACTCAACCAAACCTGGATTCAAAACACAGCCTAGATAGTTGCCCTTGCATGGCCCCATGGGAGTCTGACAACCAATCAGAATACATTTCTTACACAGGAACAGGAAACAGAGAGGTGGGACTGAACAGGTTATAAAAAGCCTAGCAAGCCCCTCCCTCAGCCCTTCTCCTCTTCTCCACCAACATTGAAGCATGTGATCCCCCTTTTCTGTTCAGGACTCAAGCCATGTGGTCCTGTCCACCATTAAAACCATCTTTCCAAGCAGCCTCCATGTCTCCAGTGTCTTTTTCCCCACTTGGAGCCGAACCCAGAAGGACATTTCTTTCATCAACACGTAGTGTCAAATAACCACATTTTGGACACGTGTCAGCCAGCCTGCAATTACAGTCCTTTGCAGTGGCTTGAGGTCACATGACTGTTATTTACGATGGGTGTTTTTTCTCTCCAGAAACCGATGTTTAACTCTGGTGTACAGGAAAAGATGCCCTTAGGGAACAATGGTATCGCTGAATGGCCTTTTCTCAATGGATGAAGTGTTCACTTCAGGATCACCAGGTTCAATTACCATATATTCCGACGTATACGGCGACTGGGCATATAAGACGACCCTCTACTTTCAGGTGCCTGTGAGCCGGCTGAAGGCCTCCGCACTGCCGGGCTTTCGTAGTTTGAGCAAGTGGTGGGATTCAGCCAGTTCGCACCTATTCAGGAGAACCAGTTCTTAACTTTCTGAGAAGTTCGGAGAACCGGTTGTTGGAAGAAATCTCCTTTTGGTTTTTTCCCCCACTTTACAGGGCTAATCCTGTAAGGAAGGCAGGAAGGAGACATTCTGGTGTTTCTAGCCTAATCTTTATTGCCCTGCTTACAGAAACTGCCTCTCTGGTTAACCCTTATTACATTGTAACAGCTAAGGCAAAGCGCCCATCGACCTGAGTGACGTTGAGTTGGCCACACCCACCCAGTCACATGACCACTGATCCCCGCCTACCCAGCTGGTCATCAGGGCAGAGAACCGGTTGTTAAATTATTTGAATCCCACCACTGGTTTGAGCTCAGCGCCTTCCTCCTCCAGACCGCCAGCCAGACCTTACTAAGCCATCCCAGCTCTCATCCATCCACAGGCCCAGGTGAGGTGCGCCAAGGTTATTGATTGAAAAGCCGGCGTCTGTGCTGATGGTGGTGGGCCTTTTTGCTAGGCGGTGTTGCTTTTTCTTTTGTTTCAGTTTTTTTGGTATGACCTTTCTTATACCCGGCGCATAAGATGACCCACGATTTTTGAAATAATTTTTTGGGGGTTAAAAAGTCGTCTTATACGCCGGAAAATACGGTAACAACTATTGCAGAAATGATCATGAAATCAGACGCACCATGACATGGTACAGGACACATATGACTTATGCCTGAAATTTAGCCTCGATGGAACCGGTTTGGGGGCATGGCCAGCCTGGGTCGCTGCCGGTTTTGTGAACCAGGCCTGACTTCCACTACTGGTGCAGCCAAACTGGGCTGAACTAGCAGCAACAGTTGCCCAGTTGCTGGGCCATTCCTATTGTGGCTGAGGGCTAATCCTATCTTTGTTGGGTGAGCGCATTTGCTTATGAATAGAGCTATCTATCTCTTTACCTCTTAAGTGCTGACATCTGCTGAGGGCTGCTAAGAAAGGTGGGGGCTGCTTCCCCCTTCTAAAAACATGTTTCTCCATTTCTCATCCAGGAAAATATAACATTCTGCCTTTTTAAATATGTCTCAAAATGTTTCATTCTTCTAGGAGAGGGATTGATGCTAACTTTTTACAAGGGTTCCGTGCCCGAGCAAGGGGTTGGACTAGAAGACCTCCAAGATCCCTTCCAGCTCTGTTATTTTGTTTATTTTTCTTTTATAAGCCTTTGGCCAACAAGAGGACCCTTACACAGTAGTGGACTGCAACCAGTTTAACAACTGGTTTGGTGATCGCATACCTAACATGCTACTATTCTATTCTATTCTATTCTATTCTATTCTATTCTATTCTATTCTATTCTATTCTATTCTATTCTATTCTATTCTATTCTATTCTATTCTGTTCTGTTCTGTTCTGTTCTGTTTTATTCCATTCTAGAATAATAATTCTAGAATAGAATAGAATAGAATTCTTCATTGGCCAAGTGTGATTGGACACCACATGGAATTTGTCTTTGGTGCAAGAATCATAAAGTACAGCACTTAATGATAGTCAGAGGGTACAGATAAGCAATCAGTAAACAATCAATATTAATATAAATCAGAATGATATAAGTAGCAGAGTTACAGTCCTGCAGTCATAAGTGGGAGGAGATGGGTGATAGGAACGATGAGGAGACTAATAGTAATAGTAATGGGGCCTTAGGGAATAGTTTGACAGTGGTGAGGGAATAATTTGTTTAGCAGAGGGTTGGTGTTCAGGAAAAAAAACTGTTCTTGTGTCTAGTTGTTCTGGTGTGCAGTGCCCTATAGCGTCATTTTGAGGGAAGGAGTTGAAACAATTTATGTCCAGGATGTGAGGGGTACGTAAATATTTTCATAGCCCTCTTTTTGACTCATACAATGTACAGGTCCTCAGTGAAAGGCAGGTTGGCAGCAATTGTTTTTTTCTGCAGTTCTAATTATCCTCTGAAGTCTGCGTTTGTCTTGTTGGGTTGTAGAACCAAACCAGACAGTTATAGAGGTGCAGATGACAGACTCAATCATTCCTCTGTAGAACTGTAGATAACAAAATTAGATAACAAATAAACGGTCTATTGGGTAGGCATTTAATTAAACAGCAAATTAATGCAGTAATGACCTATTAGAACTAACAGGCAGAAATGTTTTACCAATGGCTACATCTGGAAGGATTCACCCTTCCCTTCCACCACCACCCCAATTCTCTCCTTTAGAAACACATTAAGAAAACACACATTCCTTTAAATAGTTAGATTGGAGGGCTTCGCCTAGCAAAGAGTCCTGCAGGTACAATTTGGCTCCGGAGGAAAATCAGAAGTAGAATTCGATTTGAGTTTCAGGGAACAAGGGCATGGTTTATTCTTCCCCAAGGCAGGACAAGTGAATGTTGGGCTTCCTACTAAGAAAATAAATGGTGACGCTGCCACATTTTTCAGATTTAGAATGTTCATGAATGGGGAATGGAAATGGAATAGAATAGAATAGAATGAAAAAGAATAGAATAGAATAGAATAGAATAGAATAGAATAGAATAGAATAGAATAGAATAGAATAGAATAGAATAGAATGGAATGGAATAGAATAGAATAGAATAGAAAATATGGAATGGAATGGGAATAGCCTAGCCTAGCCTAGCCTAGCCTAGCCTAGGATAGGATAGGATAGGATAGGATAGGATAGGATAGGATAGGATAGGATAGGATAGGATAGGATAGAAAATACAGAATGGAATGGAATGGAATGGAATGGAATAGAATAGAATAGAATAGAATAGAATAGGGGAAAAAAGAAAAGAAAATATGGAATGGAAGGGGAGGGATGGGATGGGAATAAGAAATGGACTGGAGTAGAACAGAACGCAACGGAGCAGAAGCGGAATGGAACAGAAGAGTAGAATAGAAAATGTGGAATGGAGTGGAGTAAGGTGGGGTGGAATGCAATGCAATGTAATGGAATTGGAGAGGATAGAATAGGAGAGGATAGAAAATATGGCATGGAATAGAATGGAGGGGAAAGGAAGGGAAGGGAAGGGAATAAGGAGTGGAATGGAGTGGAGTGGAGTGGAATTCCATGGTGCAAAAATTGAAACTTTAGGATGGGTCGCATCTGTTTATTTAATTATTTATTTATTTATTTTACAAAGAGCTAGAGAGACAAGTGGCTTAGCTTGGTGCAAGTAAGCCTTGACCATAATTGAGCCTGCTGAGACCCAGTTTAGTGGTTATGACACTAGGCTAGGAGACAGGAAACTGTAAGTTCAAGTCCTACATTAACCAAGAAAGCCAGTTGGGTGACCATGGGCCAATCATCAGGAGACTGAAAGTTCTAGTTCCACCTTAGGCATGAAAGACAGCTGAGTGACTTTGGGCCAATCATCAGGAGACCACAGTTCTAGTCGTTCCACTGGTTAATTGTGCTAACTGTCATGAAGTTTCTCCTCAGTTCTAAGTTGCTTCTCTCCTTGATTGGTTCCACCATTGCTTCTTGTCCTGCCCTCAGGTGCTTTGGAGAACCGGTTAACCCCTTGTTCTTTGTGGTAGCACTCTCCCCAATATCTGGAAACAAATCAAGGAGAAAAGCAACCTAGAATTAGGGAGAATTTTCCTCACACTTGGAACAATATATAAAAAGGATTCAGCACCATCGTTCTCCTGTTTGTTTACCGGATGAATGACTTTAAGGGGAGAAAGAAGGCATTCGTCCTAGCTGGAGAAGACCAATAGAAATCCTGATTTCATTTTGCTCAGATCTGGGATGTGGTGGCTTCTAAAATGAGCCTCGCCTTTTATCAACCCACCCAACCAGAGCACATTTTGTGGACCTGAAGCAATCAAGGGGCACCGCTCGGAGCGAAAGAGCTGGGAAAGCGGAAGAGGATGTTTGATTGCATTAAGATCAAGGAAATTCTGTAAATATGTCAAAAACCTTGACTGCCTCCGTCAGGAGGTTTTGCCCATTATCACCTCTTGCCAAAGCAGTTTTCACTCATGCAGAAAACTTCTGCTGAAAGATTCAAGGTCTGGCATTCGAAGTGTGCGTACATACACTGTCGGGGTTCCAAACAGCATCCAAAAGTAAATCAGACTCCTAGGCAAAATATCGCTCAAAGTTCCAATTTATTAAGAGAGCCACGTTGGCACATCTGGGAAAACCCGAATCTGAAAGCGTCCCAGTTTTCCTCACCCAGTTGAAAGTTCAAGATCTTGCCCCTCTCCCCCGCAATTCCATCCCATGGTCCAATCATCCTCTGCCTTGCTGGCAGTTCCACCCATCCAGTTCCGGTCAGGTGCAGAGGTGCAAAGACAAAGGATGACCTTGGCTTTCTAGAAAAATGTTGTTATGGCTACCTATCATCTAACTCCGTATAATCCTTCCTCCCATTTTCCCACAATAGAAAATGCATAGTAGAATAACAGAAAGTGTGGCAGGCCAGAGATCCAAAAGAAAAGATGGCTGCAGGCCTGAGACACACACACACACACAGAGAAATAGGAAACTTGCAAAGCATGGTAAGGTGCTTTCCTCCCCCCTCCCCCCAGCCTCCCACAATTTTGTGTCCTCTAAAGTCAGAGGTCCTTATATTTGGCGACATGATGACCGCATTGCATGAGTGACATCGACCTCTTCCACAAAACAACCACAACCAATATTTCACTGGGGATTAGAATCAGGCAAGAAATAAAAACATCCCACTTATTAAAAGTTGTGGAACTTTCGTCCAACATTCTTGACTTCGGCTAACTTTGATCTGCAGCGCTATTGATCATCTTACCATCCAACATTCCCCTCCTCCCCCCCATCCAGGTTGAAAAAATAGCAGATAAAAAAGCCGGACTTTACTAGCACAGACATTCAAAGACTACTGATATGCTACGATGTCATGCATTGGAAATCTCCGATTTTCAGAAAACCGTCGATCCGAGAATAATAGCGTTGGCGAGGATCTTAGAGGTCTTCTAGTCTACCCCCCTGCCCAAGAAGGAGACCCTTTATCATTCTAGGCAAGTGGCTGTCCAGTCTCTTCTTGAAAACCTCCAGTGATGGAACAGCCACAACTTCTGAAGGGAAGCCGTTCCACAGATTAATTGTTCTCGCAGTCGGAAAATTTCTCCTTGGTTCTCGATTGCTTCACTCCTTATTGATCTTCCATTTGTTACTTCTTGTCCTGCCCTCAGGTTCTTGGAAGAATCAGTTGACCCTATACTCTCTATGACAGTGATGGCTAACCTGTTTGGCACAGAGCAATGAAACAGGAGCGTGCATGTGTGCGCTGAAGCACCAAAACCTGAGCAGCTGGCCAGTGTGCATGGGTGTGGTGGCCAGCTGCACTTCCAGGTTCCATCGCATGCATGTGCACCGACCAGCTGCTCTTCGTGCATGCGCATAACGGAACCCGGAAGAGAGTGTGTGGCTGCGCACGCATGCATGCATGCTGTCGCCAGCTGCACTCCTGGGTTCCAGCGTGCGCATATATGAAGACCAGCTGGCCAGCATGTATGCCCGCAATGGACCCTGGAAGAGAGTGGCTGGCCATGCACGCATGCAAACTGGATCAGCTGGCCAGCGTGCAAGCACATGATGGAACCCGGAAGTGCAGCTGGTGATGTCACGCGTGCGCACAGAGGGGGCTCTGCATGCCACCTCTGGCATGCGTGCCATAGGTTCGCCATCACAGTGTAGCAGCAGATTGAGGTTTGGTTTAGCAATCTACTTACGAAGACCAGGACTTGAGACCACAAGGGTGCGAGAGAAACAGCTTTATTGATGCGTCAAGAGTTCAGAGTACTCGCACACCAAAACTGAACTGCCTGGGCTATGCCCTGGGCAGTGATTTTATACCTTTTAATCAAACTTCGTAAATCAGTAGGCATTACAATAGGCGTATACATATTGAACGTCCAAGCCCCCTGTTTAGAACAGGGAAGTACATTTTGGAAAAATACAATGCAGAAGTGAATCCTATAAGTCACAAAAACAAGACACAAAAAATGCTGAGGCGATGCCCACATTATTCTGTCATTTGGCTATTTTCAGTATTCTACACCCACGTTACTTCCGTGTGCCATCCTTGTGCAGAAGCTTGCGACATGTTCCCATAATATTTGTAATACTTATGAGGAAGTTAGAAGTCAAAGTTAGAACTCAAGTGCACTAGAGTGAAATGTCAAGCTAATATAAGTTTATAAGGTCCATTCTATTAAGACCACCTAACCTGACCAGCCACTGGTGGGTTTACCTGTGCACCCCCTCCTGCCTCAACAGCTCTATGATAATCTCTCAAGTACTGGAAAACTGCTATCATATCACCCCTAGGTCTTTCCACTGATCTGATTTGTTCTGTCAGGAAATTTCTCCTTAGTTGTAATTTGCTTCTCTCCTTGATTAGTTTCCACCCATTGCTTCTTGTCCTGCCCTCAGGTGCTTTGGAGAATAGTTTGACTCCCTCTTCTTTGTAGCAACCCCTGAAATATGGGAAGACTGCTATCATGTCTCCCCTGGTCCTTCTTTTCATTAAACTAGACATACACAGTTCCTGCAAACGTTCTTCATATGTTTTCTTCTCCAGTCCCCTAATCCTCTGTGTTGCTCTTCTCTGCACTCTTACTAGGGTCTCAAAATCTGTTCTGATATCGTGGTGGCTAGAACAGGGTGCAGTATTCCAAACGTGGTCTCCCCAGTACAGTATTAAAGGGGTACTATCCGTATTTAAAAAGGGATGTCAGTGGCGAAGACTTGATTTTAATTTGATTTTATTATATTTATATGCTGCCCTTTCCCCCCGAAGGGGACTCGCTGAGCTTGTCGATCAGAAAGGTCAGCAGTTCAGCGGTTTGAATCCCTAGTGCTGCATAACGGAGTGAGTTCCCATCGCTTGTCCCAGCTTCTGCCAACCTAGCAGTTCAAAAGCATATAAAAAAATGCAAGGAGAAAAATAGGAATCACCTTTGGTGGGAAGGTAACAGAGTTCCGTGCGTCTTCGGCGTTGAGTCATGTCGGCCACATGACCATGGAGATGTGTTCGGACAGCGCTGGCTCTTCGGCTTTGAAACAGAGATGAGCACTGCCCCCTAGAGTCAGGAACAACTAGCATATATGTGCGAGGGGAATCTTTTACGTTTTTATCCATATTTAAATTGTTTTAACAGAAAGCTAAATCCAGGGGCTTGCCCTAGGCAAAATGGGAACTGGCCCCAGTTTGCCTGGACACATTTGATCTGCTGAAAACACACACACACACAAACACACACTACCCCATCCCAAGTTGTTTGTAACTCCTTTGGGATATTGGAACCTGGAAATCTTTAGAAAGTAAGAAAGATAAACTTGATGAACATAGGCAGGAAGTATTACCCAGGGAAAATAGGGATAGACCATTATTTAAGTCCAGAACCATAAGGTAACATTTGGAAGGGGATTAGATGGATGCACACTAGTTCAGATGAGGAGGAGGATGGAAGGGAGAAGGATGGAAGGGGGAGGAAGAGGAGGAGGGAAAGGGAGAAAGAGAAGAAAATGGATAGGAGGAAGACGGATGGAAAGGGGAGGAGGAGAAGGAAGAGGAGGAGGGAAAGGGCGAAAGAAGGAGAAGGTGGATGGGAGAGAGAAAGGGAAGGATGTAAGGAGAAGAGGAGGAGAAGATGGATGGAATGGAGAAGTAGGGAAGGAGGAGGCAGAGGAAGGAAAGGGAGAAGGAGAAGGAGCAGTTGGATGGGAGGGAGAAGGAGAAGGATGAAAGATGGATGGGGGAGAAGGATGAAAGGGGGGAGGGAAAGGGGGAAAGTGGGAAAGAGAAGGTAGATGGGAGGGAGAATAATAGAGGGGGAGGAGGAAATGGAGAAGAGGAGAAGGAAGAAAGAGAGGGATGGAAGGAGAGAGGAGGAGGAGATGGGTGGGAGGTAGGATGAAAGGGGGAGGAGGAGGAAGAGAAGGAGAAGAAGGTGGATGGGAGGGAGGTGAAGAGGATAGAAGGGGAGGAGGAGGAGATGAGTTTACAAGATATTTGGTGAAACAAAGCCCTTCTTCTGCATTGGATCCCTTAATCGCCGCTTCCTTTTTCAAGGGCAATAAAAAGAAAAAAAAACCCCACCACATGCACTCCCTTTAAAAACCCCCTCTTTTTAAAAAACCTGTACCATGAGTTGTTGCAAACTTTTTCACCATCACCCTTTCAAAGGCAATGCCGGTGACAGGTTGCTTCCGACAAAGGATCAGGTTTAAAACGGTTTGGGATGTGATGAGCACAAACAGAAAAATGAAAAAAAAAAAGGGGAGGGCTAACCCTCTTCTCCCCCGACCCAGCAAAACAGCACGGCATTTTCAATATATATTTAAAATAACAAAGCTCAGAAACACAGACACACACACACACACACACACACACACACACACACACCGGTCCTTCTACCCGCTTCCCCTTTCCCAGAAACTGGCAAAATCTGCTTTGCGGTCTCCAGCATTTTGCATCATGTCAGTCGGTGTCAGAAGCTTTAGGGAAGGTAATATAGGAGATGAATGAAAGTCTATCATCTCGGAGCCCAGATGAAAAAGTGACAGCTCATAATGAAAAGAAAAATCGTTTCCATTTGGAGCCTCTGTAAGTAAGAAAATGAGGGAGCCTTGGGAACTGCCAAGCCTCAAACATCATCTGTTTGACAGACGTGTCCAGAGGCAAAGAAAGAGTTCAAGATATCATTGGCAGAGTAATATGGGAAATAATTCTCCCAAAGGGACAATTTTTTCCCCCCCAAAAGGCAACCGGACTTTCTTTGAAGACGTTTCGCTTCTCCTCCGAGAAGCTTCTTCAGTTTTGCAACCAAAGAAGACTGTTGTGGCCTGCCAGTGGCCAGCAGAGCTGGCAGCAGAATCGGACAGTGAGGAGGTTGGGGAGGAACATAGGCCAGTCCTGGGAACTGAGGAAAGCTCAGATGAGGGCTCTGCGTCGGAGGCAGAGAGGGAGCTAGACAACAGTGAGGCAGAGGAACAGTTGGAGCCTGTTCCCAGTGTGCACTGCCAATTACCTCCCAAAGACCCGTCAGATCACACAGGGTCGGCCTCCTCCGGGTTCCGTCCACCAGCCAATGCCATCTGGCTACTACCTGGGGGAGGGCCTTCTCTGTAGCAGCTCCGGCCCTTTGGAATGAACTCCCCGCGGAGATCCGGACCCTCACCTCTCTCCAGCCTTCCGGAACGCCGTCAAAACCTGGCTGTGGCCGGCAGGCCTGGGGTTGATGAGTTCCCCTCCCCTCTCGACTGGTATGGCTGTGTGATTTTAGTGTATTTTAATTATGTGTACTGTTGTTTATGTTCCCTTTCCCCTTTGAGTTGTTCGCCGCCCTGAGTCCCTCCTGGAGAAGGGCGGCATACAAATAAACCAAAACTGAAACTGAAACTGAAACTGCACATGCACAGAGCTGCCAGAAGACAAGAACAACTAATGAAGTAGGGTTGACGTCAGGGACGTGCAGTCATCATGAAAAGAAAAAATAATGTAAAAGGAAAAAGGCAAGAGCTGAGGTCAGGCTGAGCTAGTTGCTGCCAGAGTCACCATGGATGACTCTGCTTAGTGCTTAACTGTTTAAAAAGCCTCTTAAAAAGCGCCCTCTACAGGAGGCGGCAGGAGAACGACGTGCCTCCATCTTAGTCTGGTATTTTATGATCACTTGAGCAGAGTTAAGCAAGGGTTTAAAAGCCGAAAAATTCCTGACATAGAGTGAGGCACGGCGTTCTCCTGCCTCCTCCTGTAATGAGGGCTTTTTTTTTAGAAGCTTTTTTAAACAGTAAGCAGAGTCATCCATGGTGACTCTGGCAGCAACTAGCTCAGCCTCACCTCAGCGCTCGCCTTTTCCTTTTACATTTTTTTTTCATGATGGCAGGCAAGAGCAGAGTTGAAATCCTCTCTGAAACAGCTGGAAAAGTACGTGTGGTCAGAGGGAGGGGAGGAATTCAACTTCATCCTCCTGTGTAACTTTGTGTGTGTGTGTGTGTGTGTGTGTTTGAGAGAGCAAGGGAGGGATCATATTGAGACAGTTCTTTAGTTTATGTCCTATGTAACACTCTAATACTATGCCTTTGGGTCTTCTGAAATTTTAATTATCCAATCATAAGCAAAAACAATGTTTTCAGTAGAATGAATTTCCACTTCTACTTACACCTGCCAGCCAAAATGCTGCTTAGTGGTATTGCTACATGGGCTGAGGAGGAACAACCTAAATTTTCTGAATCCTGGTGCAACTGTGTGTGTGGTGTGTAGAGAGGGGAGGGAGTGGGGAGAGAGGGAGGAAGTAGGGGAAGGGAGAAGAAAAAGAAAAAGAAGAAGGAAACTTAATTAGCAAAGGAGAAAAACAAATGCTGTCGCTTTAAATCAGAACTGAGCATGCCTGGGTGTGGAATTCTGGGAGTTGAAGTCCACAAGTCTAAAAAAATTGCTGCCTCACCAGCCATAAACCTCATCGCACATCACTGGTTGACGTGGGAGTAAAACCACACCTTGGAGGAAATTTGCCCCTCCCATGGGACATAAAAGAGGAGCAAATGGGGAGTGGGCTTTTCCTAGGAAACAATTTATTCCTTCAGTCATTTCAAGAGTGGAAAGTCCTGTTTGTAACTATAAGAGGCTCTCTGCCAAGAGTTGCCTTGCCCTGTGTTTGGAAACTTGTTATCTGGCAGCTGTCCAAGAGAGATAAAGTTCGTGTTGATGAATATTCCTCTGAAAGATTGTTTGCCAAGCCTGGCTGACTGTGAATGAAAGGAATTCACAGTCGTGTAAATAAATGGCATTTTGCCAGGACCAAGACTCTGCTTCTTGCTTTTTAAGGAAGCTTTGGTCAGAACAAAGAAAGCAACACAAATCAATAGTTTTACTTTGAGATTCAGAGTTTTATTTCAGCAATAATTTGGAACACAAACAACCATCATTACACAACTTACATTAATAACCCATTGCGATGAGGCCCACTGACCTAGCTGGTCCAGCACGGATGAGCTATAGGCTAGTGGCCTATAGTTCTGGCACATCCTCGCTGAAAACCTTGGTTCGTACTCTTTCGTATCATCCATACGATCTAATAAACCAATAGGCTATATTTTTCCTTTTTTTTTTTCTTTTTGTTAATTTTTATTTAAACACATAAACCCCACCAACAAAAAGAACACATACTTAAAACAACATAGGGAACAAGAAGTCCCATCATATATCATACAGCAGTTCCGTATCGGTTTCTTTGCAGTTAGCGTTTCCCTCCTAGTAAATTTCTGTTCTGTCCCCCCTTCTACGCTCGTTAACAGACGACAGGCAGACAACCTTAAAAGGAAAGAACTTTATCAGTCCTCGGCTTCTGATGGCTGCGAGCCCAAAAATAAACAAAATAAAGTCTCTGACAAGATAACCAGAATACCAAACAAAACTCTTACAAAACACTTCACTTCTCCAAGTGTCTCCTTGAATCAGGGTTTACAGAAAGCAAATCACTTCTCCAAGTGTCTCTCCCAAACAAACCATGACGATGAATGATGAACGAATGATGAATGTTGACTCCTGCAACCAGGGCGTGGCACCATCAGTCCTTTTATCACCAGAAGACGCCACTAACGAGCCCCAGCTGCATTGTCAATCTTGCATCCCGAAAAGACTCACAGGAGACGTCTGCTGAGTCCACAGCACATTTCTATCTTGCATTTGTGGTTCCCTTATTCGTTATCCTTTTTATGTACTATTCTATATTTAGTTTATATTTAGCTATTTATAACAAAATATTGTTTACCTATATTATGCTTTATATTTTTACTATCATTTTTCTCTTACATACAATATAGGTATACATTCACATAGTTATTCTTTTTCTTTGCCATTCTTATACCTTTGTTATTCCATTTAAAAGGTTATAATATAGAGTTTGGGTTGCTTTGTTACCATCCCTAGCACTGTTGTAACACCACCTTATTTTCCCTTTCTTCTGTCCCTCCCTTCCTTCTCTACTTCCTTCCTTCCTCCTCTCCTTCCCCTTCCTTCTTCCCTTACCTCTTCCCTACTCCTACCCTCTCTCTTCCCCTTCCTGCCCTCTCTCCTTCTTTTTCTCTCCCTTCCACCCTCCTCTCCTCTTTCTCTCCCTTCCACCCACCTCTCCTTATCTCTTTCTTCTTCCCTTGCCTCTCCTCCACTCTTCCTCTTCAATAGGCTATATTTTCATTTTCCTCATGACTCATGACTGAATGTTCGGAGATGGAAGGATTATACTCCTTGCAGTCAAACTGGTCATAGTTCTCCCTCTGAGACAGGGCTGGGCTTCAAAATTACAGCAATGGGTTCATTGCTCTGTTGCTGGATGGGTGTGGCCATGGTGGTTGGCCTCCTGCACCATGGTGGGGAGGGGGTGTTTTTTCGCCCTCCCCAGCAGTGGTGGGATTCAAAATTTTTACTACCAGTTCTGTGGGCATGGCTTGGTGGGCATGGCGGGGAAGGATACTGTAAAATCCCATTCCCTCCCCACTCCAGGGGAAGGTTACTGCAAAATCCTCATTCCCTCCTGATCGCTTGGGACTCAGGAGGCAGCGAAGAGATGGGGGCGGGGCCAGCCAGAGGTGATATTTAACAGTTCTCTGAACTACTCAAAATTTCCACTACCGGTTCTCTAGAACTGGTCAGAACCTGCTCAATAACACTTCTGTTCCTTTCCCTTCTTTTCACATATCAACAAGATAGAACAAGACCCTCTGGAGGCATAAATAGGCCCATTTCCAGACTTAGAGAACTTGTGGTAGGCCCATTTCCCCCCCTCCCTGAGCCTCCATGCAGGCCCTTCACTTACCTGGCATGATGAATGGGCCATGTGGAGTCTCCTGGAAGGGGAGGGGTATGGTGGGTGGAGGCCAGCCAGGGATGGCATTTGGGGGTGCACTGAACCGGGCAGAATCCTAGCTAAAGGATTGCCCGAACCTGTGTGAACCCCCAGCAACCAATCCTGAATAGGCTATATTTTTGTTTCCCTCAAGACTGAATGATGAGAGGAAGGAAAGGATTTATATTCCTGGAAGTCATCTGGTCATTAGTACTCCCGCTGAGAGTCCCTTGAAGCCACTTGTAGATTTATCTGTGTCATCGCCGCAAGTAGAACAGATACTCCCCCCAGACCCAATTATAAGAAAGAAAATCTATGAATGCGCAGAAATGGATAGATTGTCTATGGAAATGAAGGAGAGGGAAGAAACCAAGTGCTATCAAATCTGGAATAGATGGTTGTTCTGACCCCCTCCTGTCCAGTAACGAATGCGAGACAAGTTTAACTGGAATGTATTTTAATAGCAAGACACCAAAACCTCGATGGCTGAAAGCCAAGCAGAACAAAACAGATAAGGACCTTGGCAGCAACTCAGACAAACTCAGGCAGCAATAACACAGATAAGGCTTGGCAGCAATCCAGCCTGCCAAGCTCACAGTACTGTCCTCCGACATTCAATTCTGTGTTGACTTCTGCAAAGTGGGGCGTGTGCACCAGTAGCTTTTTATAGTCTGGAGAGGAGCCTAATGACCACCAGCTGAGTACAATCACCTCCTATAATTGTGTAATTGTTCCTGACGCCTATTAGCTCTTCCATGGCGTGCATCCAGGAACAACTCACTACTGGCCTCCAGCTCACTCTCCCTTGTCTCCTCCCCATTGGTCCAAGGTTCAGGTGCCTCCTGGTGGCCAACCAGCCTCTCTGTGCCCTGCTCGGAGTCAGAACCCTGTCCAGGGTCCTCCATCTCCTTCAGAGCCTATCCAGAGGACCCCTCACTGTCGGAGTCTGGTGGCAGCTCCAACGGCTCCTGCTGGGCCACAACAGATGGTATTTCTCACTGAGAGTAAACATAAAACTTAAGGTACAAACAGTAAAGTATGAAATATAGAGTGCATTTAAATAAGGATATACCTTAGGATAATGATATAGAGATAGAATTTTTTGTAAATAGGATTGTTACAAAAGATATGGATATCGATAGGAAAAGCTGTTCTAAGTGTAAATTTGTGTTTTGTCTTTTAAATGTTAGAAAATTCATAAATACTATTTTTTTAAAAAAAGTATTGTTGCAGGATGTAAGCGGGTTCCAAGTATAGCTACCTTTTGCAACTGGCTGATGTCGATTCTGTAATAATTATTATTATAGGCACAACATGTGAAACCACAGCTGCCAGTTCCTTAGCTGGGGTTAGCCTTCACGCACATCAAATCCTTCCCAACAATCCCAACGCCATCGCATAGTACAGGTGCAGATTCAAGCTGTCTGTCCTTTTGTAACGGGCAGATGGAAATTTAGTCCGTGTTGTTAGGATTATCAAATTTCACTGGCAAAATCTGGAGGTGCCCAAAGGGAATCAGAAAAGACTCCAAAAGGATTCCGAAGACCATCCGGTATAAAACCTGGTAGGGAAATAAAAGAGGTGACCTTGAACAAGTTTAGGCATGGGGGAGTAGGGGAGTTTTGGCTCTCCCCATATTCATTTTTTTAAAAAAAATTGTTATTTTATCCACTGCTCTTTCCATCTGCGCAGATGATATGAGAGTTTCGGGTAAGGTCCTGTAGCTTTCTCCTGCAGGACATGTAAATGAATGCCAAGCTAATTCACCACGTGAAAATAAAATAAATAGAAGAAATAAGAAAATCTGGAGTAGATTTGGCAGGCAATTACTTTACTCATCCTTGGATTAGGTAACATCTGTATGCCGTATTTTAACGGGAAATATTAATAAGAAAGTATGTCAGACGTTCCGGCTAAATCTCTTTAGTCAGGACTCAGTTACTGATGGTAATAGAGCTGACAGCCCCATAGAGTGACTGGTGGTTGACTTCAGTAGGTTTTGTTTTATAACATTTCCAAGCCTATTTCTCAGCCTTGAGATCTCCTGGTGGTCTCGTTCTGACCCAGACTTAGCAGAAACAAGAAACAGACTCCTTGTCACGAAAAAAAACCCTCTTTATTACCTCTTGTGATGGCATTCACCCACCGAAAAGACCAGGCAATAGTCCTTCAAAGAGTAAATTGCAGTAATAGACCTTATCAGTTCCTTGTGATAATTGCAAAGCTGTGAGCTCCCAGCCGAAAGTCAGTAAATTAAGTTCTGGCAAGCAGTCTCTGTAGCATGAAACACAATGAGCAAAGTCTTCAGAAATACGAACTGTTGTCTCCTATGACCACCACTTCCCTTTCTTTCTATTTATTCCCCAGCCGGGGAGAGGGCATTCAGTGTCCATGAGTGCCTTGCTTCCTGAGCCATCTTCTTGACCTCAGTTGTTTTTCTCTCCAAACAGCTCTGCGCATACGTGCATCTGGAACAGGCCCCAGCTGTTCTTCCTCCTCACTCATCTCACCCTCCAAAGGCAGCTGCCTCCCGGTGCCTGGGAAATACCAGATGGCCCTGCCTCTATCTCTGTGTCCAATGCAGAGCATCCATCAAACTCTCCTCCAGGCTCCAGAACTGGCCCAAGTTCTTCCCCAACCTACTCATTGTCCGAGTCTGCTGCCAGCTCTGCTGGAAACTTGTAGGCCACAACAGGTCTTTCTTCCAAATACTAACCATAGTTTTTTTCCAAGAACAGCCAAATCCTTGCAGATGACTGCAAGGAATACAAATCCTTCCATCCTCAACCATTCAGTCAGAACTGAAGAAACCTCTTGGGTGAGAAGCAAAATATCTTCAAGGAAAAAAAACAACTCCAGTCCCCTTTTGAAAAAGCACCTTTGGGACAATCCAGCTTCTTGTCTACTTGGCTGGGAATTATCACTTCCAATTGGACATTCACGCCAGGCAAATACTGACGCCATCATTTATTATCTGATTCTCCAATTCACCAGGGATTTGGCTGAGAGGCCAACCACATGTCATCCCAGTGAATTTTGAGTTAATGGACATCATACATGCTCCTATGTTATACGTCTGCAGAAGGGGAAGTTTGCTTTGCTCTCTTCAGATGTCTGGGATAATTTAAGTAGCAATAGCACTTAGCATTTAGACCTATATACCACTTTACAGTGCTTTACAGCCAGAGGTGGGATTTACCATATTTTTCGGAGTATAAGACGCAGCGCAGTATAAGACGCACCAAGATTTTGAAGAGGGAAATTTTTTTAAAAAGTTTTGCACTCTGCAGACCTCCCAAACCCTCTGCATGCCTCGTTTTTTGTGAAAAACAGGACATGCAGAGTTTGAAGAGCCGAGGTGGCGCAGTGGTTAGGGTGCAGTACTGCAGGCCACTTCAGCTGACGGTTATCTGCAGTTCAGCGGTTCTAATCTCACCAGCTCAAGGTTGACTCAGCCTTCCATCCTTCCGAGGTGGGTGAAATGAGGACCCAGACTGTGGGGGCGATATGCTAACTCTGTAAACCGCTTAGAGAGGGCTGAAAGCCCTATGAAGCGGTATATAAGTCTAACTGCTATTGCTATTGCTATTGAAAGGCCTGCAAAGTGCTCTTGGGGGTGAAGGGCAAAATGAGCAAAAACTGGTCCATTTTTCATGAAAAACGGACCATTTTCTTCCCCCCCCCAAAAAAAGGGCAACATACATAGCTTTAGGAGGCTTGTAAAGTTTCTCCTGGGGGATGAGGGGGCAACAAATGAGCAAAAACGGGCCCATTTTTTGAAAAAACCAGCATGCATAGGCTTTGGGAGGCTTGTAGAGTGCTCCTGGGGGCTGGGGATGGGGGCAACAATGAGCAATAAATGGTCCATTTATTACTCATTTTTGCACGCCCTAGTTCCCAGGAGCACTTTGCAGGTCTCCCCAAACCTTTCCGAATGTCCATTTGTGTGAAGGGGGTGGAGTTTGGGAGGCCAAAAATGCTGTATGCAGTGCATAAGATGCACCCAGATTTCACCCTCTTTTTTGGGCGGGGAGGTGCATCTTATACTCCGAAAAATACTGTACTTACCTTCCCTACCAGCTCGCAAATGTGAGCGTGCCTGCGTCGCACGTGTTGCACTCGTCTTCTGCGCATGCACAGTGCTCACGCATTATGTTGGGGTGGTGGGAGCAGTCTCTCACCGCCGCCGCTTGATGTAATATCAGGGGAGTCAGTAGAGTTTGAGAAGTAAGAAGTACCCCATTTGCTCCCTACCGCCTCCTGAAGAGAAATAGCAGTTCGACTATATACCGCTCATAGGGCTTTCAGCCCTCTCCTAAGCGGTTTACAGAGTCAGCATATCGACCCCCACAGTTGGGTCCTCATTTCACCCACCTCGGAAGGATGGAAGGCTGAGTCAACCTTGAGCCGGTGAGATTTGAATCGCCGAACTGCAGATAGCAGTCAGCTGAAGTGGCCTGCAGTACTGCACTCTACCCACTGCGCCACCTCGGCTCTTTACAAGCCTAGAGGCAAATCAATCACAACACAAAGACGTGTTTTTTAGTCTTCAGCTTACATACCCCTTTCAACCTTTGTGACAAATTTGGAAAAAAAAAATGCCGAACTTTGGAGAACCAAAATTCAGGTGCATGGAAACTTGTGGTCCAACTGTTGCGTATACCTGGAAAGTCATCTTCAGGTAATCAAAACCAATGCATCAGAAATAAAAAAGTACCACTATGGCCCCTGTAAAAGGATGTTGTTATGGTGCACCAGCAGAGCTGGCAACAGATTCAGACAGTGAGGAGGTTGGGGAGGAACATGGGCCAGTCCTAGAGTCTGGGGAAGGCTCTGATGAGGGCTCTGTGTCAGAGGCAGAGAGGGGGCCAGGGCCATCTGACAGTTATCAGCTACCTTCAGAGTCAGAGATCAGTGGGGCAGAAGAACAGTTGGAGCCTGTTCCCACTGTGTGCATGCACAGAGTTGCCAGACAAAGGGAACAGCTAAAGAACAGGGGTCGACTTGAGAGAAAGGCCACAGGTGGACGATTCATGGCCCCTCCCAGAGGAATAAAAGAGGAGCGAAAGGGGAGTGGAGTTTGCAGGAGACAATTAGTTCGCTTCATTGGTTCGTGACTCTCGAGATTCCTTGCCAAGATTTGCAGATCTCGGCCTGGCAGCTCTCCAAGCCAGATAAGGTCTGTGACTGTAAATCCTCCCTTGAAAGACTTTGCTGGATGTGAATGAGCAGAATTCACAGGAAATTAATAAAGGGTTTTTTATTGGGACCAGAGTTTGTTTCATTCTCTCAGGAAGCCTAGATCAGAAAAGATGTCTTTACCTCCATCATTTTCCCAAGAATATTTCCAAGAACCAAGAAAGTGTTCTTTCTCCTTTAAGTTGGAGTTTTGTATCTTCTTGCCAAGCTATTTGCACGCCCCACCAAAACAGCGACTCGGTTCCCCAGAGAACCAAGTTCTCTTCGCTGTATTTAAAGCTTTCTTAATTTTCTGCTGCTAATTAATACCACTCATTTGTACGACATCAGTTGGGGATGGGGAGGTAGCATCTTGGCGGAGAGGTGCCAGGGGCTGAGGTGGCGTCTCATCTGACTCAGAATTGGCAAAGAGAATTTTTTTTATTTTTTGGCCCGCACATCCTCTTACACCAGCTGCAGTTCCTACGGATGAGTGGATAGAATGGGAAGCTGCAAATTTCCCCAACCAACTATATATGCAGTGCAACATATTTCTCAGATGTTTAATGAGACAGAAATTTTGATTTGAGTCGGTTCTTCCGAGGATTGTTTGTTCTTGATGGCGAACCCTAAGCCTGGACAATGAAAAGCGAAGAGGAAGATGAGAGGCCAGGTGCAGGATGAAGCTCTCTCTGGTTTTCTTGCTTGTAACCTAGAATTCTACCACAGGTTGCCTTCTTAGAATGAACCCTTCTTAGGAAAACAATTATGGTCATTACATGGATCGGTCTTCTCTTTGAGGTGTTGGTCTTGGTTAGATCTTCCATGAATTTTCTAACCTTTCTTGCTTGCTCGCTCCCTCTCGCTTTCTTTCTTTCTTTCTTTCTTTCTTTCATTCTTTCTTTCTTTCTTTCTTTTCTTCCTTCTTTCCTTTCTTCCTTACTTGATTTTCTTTTTCTTTTCTTCTTTTTTCTTTCTTATCTTTCTTTTCTTTATTTCTATGTATCTATCTATTTATCTATCTATCTTTCTTTGTTTTCTTCCTTCTTTACTTTCTTCCTTTCTTGATTTTCTTTTTTCCTTCCTTCTTTTTTCCTTCTTATCTTTCTTTTCTTTATTTCTATCTATCTATCTATCTATCTATCTATCTATCTATCTATCTTTCTTTCTTTCTTTCTTTTCTTCCTTCTTTACTTTCTTCCTTTCTTGATTTTCTTTTTTCCTTCCTTCTTTTTCCTTCTTATCTTTCTTTTCTTTCTTTTCTTTCTTTTCTTTCTTTCTTTCTTTCTTTCTGTCTTTCTTTCTTTCTTTCTTTCTTTCTTTCCCGAGCCTGAAGTAAGGAAAGCTAAGGCTCACAATGAAGAAAGGCTTGCGGCAAAATATAAAAAATAATGAAAAAAACTTCTTCCAACATGTTAAAAACAAGAAACTATTCTATTCTATTCTATTCTATTCTATCTTTCTTAGAATAGAATAGAATAATAGTTGGAAGGGACCTTGGAGGTCTTCTAGTCCAACCCCCTGCTTAGACAGGAAACCGTACACTGCTAGAGACAAATGGTTATCCAACATCTTCTTAAAAACTTCAAAGGTTGGAGCATTCACAAGTACTGGAGGCAGGTTGTTCCACTGATTAATTGTTCTGATTTATCCTTAGTTCTACGTTGCTTCTCTCTTTGATTAGTTTACACCCATTGCTTCTTGTTCTGCCCTCAGGCGATTTGGAGAATAGTTTGACTCCCTCTTCTTTGGGGCAGCCCCTGAGATATCGGAAGACTGCTATCATGTCTCCCCTAGTCCTTCTTTTCATTAAACTAGACATACCAAATTCCAACAACCATTCTTTATATATCTTAGCCTCCAGTCTTTCTTTCTTTCTTTCTTTCTCTTTCTTTCTTTCTTTCTTTCTTTCTTTCTTTCTCTATGTCTCTCTTTCTTTCTTCCCTACTTTCTTCCCTTCTTTTTTCCTTCTTTCTTTCCTTCCTTCCTTCCTTCCTTCCTTCCTTTTCTTCCTTTCTTCCTTCTATAGCAATAGCAATAGCAGTTAGACTTATATACCACTCAAGGGCTTTCAGCCCTCTCTAAGCGGTATACAGAGTCAGCATATCGCCCCACAGTCTGGGTCCTCATTTCACCCCACCTCGGAAGGATGGAAGGCTGAGTCAACCTTGAGCCGGTGAGATTTGAACCGCCGAACTGCAGATAAACAGTCAGCTGAAGTGGCCTGCAGTACTGCACCCTAACCATTGCGCCACTTGCCTATATCAAGGCAAGTCGTGATTACCCAATCTTCCTCCTCCTTCTAGGTTGCTCACAAAAAACATTGAGAGGTAGGTAACCCAGTTGGATTTTATGCCTAACATGGGAGTAGAACATACAATCTCCTAATAATTGTCTCAAAATCATCCAGCTAACTTCCATGTTTACGGCAGGACTAGAACTCAGAGTCTTCTGGTGATTGGCCTGAAGTCCTCCAGATGGTTTTCATAGGTGAGATGGGACTAGAACTCACAATCTCCTGGTGATTGGCTCATATTCCTCCAGCGGTTTTCATGTCTAAAGCAGCCCTAGAATTCATAGTCCCCTGGTTTCTAGGTCAGTACTTCCACCACTAAACCAAAATAGTTTCATTAGTGAACATAGTTGATTAGTTTGATTTGTGACATTTCACAAATTTTTCCTCGTATAAGACGCACCGGAGTATAAGACACATCAAGATTTTGAAGAGGCAAATAAAAAATAGTTTTTGCACTCTGCAGACATTTCCAAAATGGTCCATTTTGGGGAAAACAGGCCCATTTTTTTTCAAAGAAAGGATGAATAGCCTTTAGAAGGCTTGTACGGTGCTCCTGGGGACTGGGGGGGGGGCAAATTGAGCAAAAAATGGCCTGTTTTTCACTCATTTTTGCCCTCCCCAGCCCTCAGGAGCACTCTGCAAGGCTCCTAAAGGCTATACACAGCCATTTGAGATTGAGATTTGTTTTATTTATATGCCACCCTATTCCCTGCAGGGACTCAGGGCGGTGAACAACTCAGGCGGGAAGGGAACACACAAGTACAAAACAAGCATTTAAAATAGCCAACAATCACACAAGTCGAGAGGGGAAGGGAGCTCATCAACCCCAGGCCTGCCGACACAGCCAGGTTTTAACGGCTTTTCGGAAGGCCTGGAGAGAGGTGAGGGTCCAGATCTCTGCGGGGAGTTCATTCCAAAGGGCCGGAGCTGCCACAGAGAAGGCCCTCCCCAGGTCGTAGCCAGCTGGTAGACGGAACCGGAGGAGGCCAACCCTGTGCGATCTAACGGGTCTTTGGGAGGTAATTGGCAGCAGGCGGTCTCTCAAGTACCCAGGTCCAATACCATGAAGGGCTTTATAAGTGATACCTAGCACCTTGAAGCGTATCCGGAGACTGATCGGAAGCCAGTGCAGCTCGCGGAGGATAGGTGTAATGTGGGTGTACCGAGGTACACCCACAATCGCTCGCGCGGCTGCATTCTGGACGAGTGAAGTCTCCGAATGCTCTTCAAGGGCTGCCCCATGTAGAGCACATTGCAGTAGTCCAGTCTTGAGGTCACGAGGGCGTGAGTGACTGTGCGAGTGCCTCCCAGTTCAGGTAGGGACGCAACTGGGTGAATTTGGGTGAAGGGAGCAAGGTTTCTGGAGGCAAAAAATGTTGTATCAGTGTATAAGATGCATCTAGATTTTCAGCCTCTTTTTTGAGGGAAAATAGGTACGAATTATATTCTGAAAAATATGGTAGTTGCTTCCAGGCTTAAAGGAAGAATGTATAGCGCTCCATTATTCAACCCTTCAGACAGAATGAGGACAATTGGTCACGACTATGGACAACTCGCAATGGAACAAATCTCCATGGAAAATGTTAAATTAATTTCTACAGGATCATGGCCAATAAAAATTATAAAATCAATCAGGCCAATCCAGAAATACAAGACTTACAATCATTTCAACAAAAATGTGGTCACAAATAATAAAAGTACCAATTAAATTATTAATGCAGATGTCAGGCCTGCAGCCATATTCTCATGGTCTTTGGCCTGCCACACTTTCTATTATTCTGCTATGTCTTTTATATTGTGGGAAAATGGGAGATGGGATTGGACGGAATTAGATGATATGTAGCCATAACAACATTCTTCCTAGAAAACCAAGGTCATCCTTGTCTATGCACCTCTGTACCTGACTGGAACTGGATGGGTGGAACTCCCAGCATGGCAGTGGGAAATTGGACCATGGGATGGACCTGTGGGTGTGAGGGCAAGATCTTGAACTTTCAACTGGGTGGGGAAAACTGGGGCACTTCCAGATTCGAGTTTTCCAGATGTGCCAACATGGCTCTCTTAATAAATTGGAACTTTGAGGAATCCTTTGCCTCAGACTCTGATTTAATTTTGGGTTCTATTTGGAACCCTGACATCAGAGTTGAATCGTCACCTTTTCAGAACTCAGCTTATTTTGCAGGAAGATTTGGGACTCTTGAGATCTTCCAAAAATGGGAGGAAATAAGTATAGCTATTTTCTAACGAGACTAACCAAGCACCTCAGGTCTAAAATTAAAGTTTATTAAAGAGCAGTGAGGTTCTTCAATCCTCCAGCTAGGAACAAGTGATTTAGAAGGTCTCCTTAATCAAAAATGTCCCAGAAGGAGGTTTCGATTATGTTTAATTCAAATCATCTAATGTCAGCCTAAGTTCCAACCCACATTCCTTTGTATTAGTTCTAACCTCAGTGATAATTACATTTTTATAAAGTAGAATATTTCTAGCTAAGGGTTGAAAAGAGGGTTCCTTCATGCTCTCTGAGGTTGGTGGTTTCCTCGAAGACAGAGGGGGTTCCTACAATTTCGCACCTATTCGGTAGAACCGGTTCGTCAAATCTATCGAACCGGTTAGAAGAGGTTCCACAGTGGACCCAGAAAGCAGGCACACCTACAGAAGAGGTTCCAGACTTTTTTGAAACCCACCACTGGTCCTTGGATATGATTCTTCTACACTATCATGCTCCTATTTATAAAACTCAGTGCCTCTGTGAAAGGTAATGATGACTACTGCGTTTGTGGTGCAATCAGAACATTGCGTGTGTTGAAGTTGTTTTAATGCAAACAAAGATGCCTTTAAAAAGCAAGTTTACATCCTATCTTATGCATGCAGTGCTGTGTGTGAGGTAATTTAAGGTGGTTCTGACAAGTGTTGTCGGCATCTTCATATCCGGTCACCATGGGCGGCAAGCCACTCCCATCCGGTCACATGGGCGGCAAGCCACTCCCATCCGGTCACATGGGTGGCAAGCCACTCCCCCAAAGGAGGCCACACCACAGAGTAGGTTTGAACAATTTTTGAAACCCACCACTGCTCGAAGATGTCCTACTCACACTGGTATGTTACTTAAGGAAGAAGAAAGAAAGAATACTTTATTGTCATTGTATATATACATACACAGAATACCATACAAACAAATTTACATAACACCCAGAGGACCAACACAATGACAATCCCCCCCACACACACACCAAAAATTCCCCACCTCTAAGCACCCAAGCATCCTAACGGCCAAGTAATGCTGTCCAACAGTTCACTGATGGTGACGTTTTAGTTCATTGTTGAGTGCAATTATAGCTGTAGGATAAAAAACTATTCAGAAGACATGTGGTTCAAGTTTTAATTGTTCTTGTATCTTCTCCCAGAAGGCAAAAGTCCAAAAGATTATAAGCAGGATGGGAGGAGTCTCTGAGAATGTTGGGTGGAAACTAATCAAGGCGATGAGAAGTAACTTAGAACTGAGGAGAAATTTCCTGACAGTGAGAACAATTAATCAGTGGAACAGAAGTTGCCTCCAGAAGTTGGAAATGTCCCAACACTGGAAGTCTTTAAGAAGATGTTGGATAGCCATTTGTCTGAAGTGGTGTAGGGTTTCCTGCCTAGGCAGGGGGTTGAACTAGAAGACCTCCAAGGTCCCTTCCAACTCTCCTATTGTATTGTATTGTATTGTTGTGCAACTTCCTCCAAACAGCGAGATGAGAAGATGTCATCCAGGGCTGGTAGTGGAGCCCAGTGATATTCTGGGCAGTTTTAATGATTCTCTGTAGAGGTTTTTTGTCTGCTGCAGAGCTACTCACATACCATTCAAGAATTTTGGTAATGAAACATCTGAAAGAAAAGAAAAGAAAAGAAAAGATGTGGAGACTCTGGAAAAATTTCAGAGAAGAGCAACAAAGATGATTAGGGGACTGGAGGCTAAAACACATGAAGAACGGTTGCAGGAACTGGGTATGTCTAGTTTAATGAAAAGAAGGACTAGGGGAGACATGATAGCAGTCTTCCAATATCTCAGGAGTTGCCACAAAGAAGAGGAAGCCAAACTATTCTCCAAGGTACCTGAGGCTAGAACAAGAAGCAATGGGTGGAAAATAATCAAGGAGAGAAGCAACTTAGAACTAAGGAGAAATTTCCTGACAATTGGAACAATTAATCAGTGGAACAACTTGCCTCCAGAAGCTATGAATGCTCCAACACTGGGAGTTTTTAAGAAGATATTGGATAACCATTTGTCTGAAGTGGTGTAGGGTTTCCTGCCTAAGCAGGGGGTTGGACTAGAAGGTCTCCAAGGTCCCTTCCAACTCTGTTATTCCATTCTATTCTAAAACAACTAACTTCAGAGAGCAACAGGGATCCCCTCATTATATTTTTATCCACCAGATGTACAGGGCACTTCCAAAAGAGAGTGTGGGGGGAAGAGGGAGAGGGAGGGAGGGGGAGGACAGCAAGGGAGGTGAGCTCTTTCCTAATAAACAGTGAGAAGAACTCATGAAGATCATGAAGAGAAATGATGCCTTCTAGCCAAACCAGACCAGATGCATCAGGGTAGTAAACAAACTAGCAAGAACGAGAGCAATTAAAAAAAAAAACAAGGCCCTAAAAAGTAAAGGAAGTAAAAGGAAGATGGATAAATAAACAGGAGGTTTACAGGTTCATGAACTCACCCTCCAGGCACCATTAAAAGCTTAATGTGTGGTGATCAGAAATGTTTGCAGTGTGTTTGGGCTTTCAGGAAAGAAAGAATAATATCTCAGCTTCTAATGAAGTGTGCTGGAGTTGATGTTTTGCCAGATCTTTTAGTGAGGGGTTCATGGTGGTCTCTGAGCTTGGTTGACTTTTTGCAGACATTTCATGACCTAGCTAGGTGTTGTGGCCCAGCAGGAGCCGTTGGAGCTGCCACCAGACTGCGACAGCAAGGGGCCCAATGAGTCGGTTCTGGAGGAGGTGGAGGATCCTGGACAGGGTGCCGACTCCGAGCAGGGTGCAGAAAGGCTGGTTGGCCACCAGGAGGCGCCTGAGCCTTGGACCAGTGGGGAGGAGACAAGGGAGTGTGATCCCGACGTCATGCATTGGAGCAGTGGGGAGGAGCCAAGGGAGTTGTTCCTGGATGCCCGGCAACGAAAAGCTAATAGGTGTAAGGAGCAGTTACGCAGTTACAGGAGATAATTGCACTCAGCTGGTGGTTATTAGGCTCCTCTCAAGACTATAAAAGGAATGATTGTACACACACACCCTTTGCAGGAGTCAACGTATTCACTAAAGTTGGAGAACTCTCGTGGCTAGCTTGGCAGGCTGGATTGCTGCCAAGGTTAGTCTGTGCTGGATTGCTGCCAACGTCTTGTCTGTGCTGGATTGCTGCCAATGTCTGGACTGTGCTGGCTTGCTGCCAAGGTCCTGTCTCTGTGTTAATAAATCCTTGCAGTATCTTTGTCTCGGCATGTTTTGGTGTAGGACGAAGGGGGTCAGAACACTAGGTAACATCATCAGTGCTAGTGGGGAATGGGATTTGCTCTCAATTTATATTCTAATGGTATAAGTGTTGGTGAGAGTGGTATTGGTAGTTCTGTTTATTGTTTGCTTGCTTGGCATTTCCTTGATTGAGGTATTCTTCACTTCTTGATTATTAACCTGATGTTAATCAAGGAATAATCTATGCTCATCTTCATTGCTGGTGGGGAGTTATTTGGATATTTATGTTTCCTTTTGGGCTTGTTGATTGTCCCTTTCAATAACATGTAGATGTTGTTTATTTCCACGTGCCTACTGATGGTCAACATTTTAATCTTTATCCACGTGTCAGGTGCAACTTCATTTAATAATCAGGAAAGAAACCACTCAACTCCATGCCTCAGAATTAAATGTACTTTTACTAATTACAAACGATGAGAAGCAAAGCAAAGCTGAGTCTGAGTAAAAAAGTGCGAAAGCAATAGATATCATGTATAATTCAATCCCCTCCGCTTGGCACCCCATTTCATAGTCCAATAATAATTCACCCAACCGTCAGGTGGGAGATGTCTTCAAAAAGCATCATCAGGTTGGAATGCTGGACAGTTGGCCTTGCGGGAAACTCCCTTCTTCCACATGCGCAGAGAGATGGTCAGAATAACTCCTAATAACAATCCTCCAGTACATAATGATTCCTCTCCCAAATATCATGTCCCCCCTCCCCGTTTCAATGGCAGCTGAAAAGCAGCAGCGAAGCAGAGGCTGACACCACGTCTCTTCTTTACTAGAAGATCTAGAATAATAGAATAACAAAGTTAGAAAAGAAGAATAGGGAACATATATAGACTATTAACTGAATTAGAAGAGCAGGCAAAAGGTTTAAAATTAATTTGGGAATCAGATTTGGGAGAAATAGATGATGATTGGAAAAAAATATTTGGAATAGAAGAGCATATAAGAAAATGTCAGTTAGAATTAAGGAAAATGGATATAAAGTGATATGGAGATGGTGCATAATACCACGTAAATTAAATCAAATAGATGGTAAATATACAAACATTAGTTGGAGGTGCAAGAAAGAGCTTGGAACATATAAACATGTGTGGCGGGATTGTGATAGTGCAGAAAAATTACGGGACATGGTGTTTAGAGAAATTAGAACACTGTTGACATCCAGAGATGTCTCTGAGGATTGCATTATTGTTGCTGGTGGAAAAACGGAATATAAATGAAATATTGTTGCTGGTGGAAAAATGGGATATAAATGAAATATAAAAGGAATTGATAATAAATGTGAAACGGCAGGTAGATTACTGATGATTAAATATTGGGGATGAAATTGGGCTATTCAAAGAAATGAGTGATATAATGAAATTTGGAGTTTTGCAACAAATGACAAATTAGCAAAAGAGAATTAAACTTTAAAAAGGGATGATCAAAGTAAATAATTATAATGAAATATTGGGGGGATTTTATAAAATCACTGTTGGCAGAAGGCAAAGGGAATAAACCTACTCAAGAATATATGTTGTTTTGGAGGGGATAAAGGACAATT
>NW_022473676.1:26083-53188 GCF_009769535.1 Thamnophis elegans | reverse complement strand
AAAAAACACTGTTGGGTATCGAGAAAGCTAAAAAACCACTCCGTTTGGTGATCAGAGATTTCCCTGAGGAGTTCGACCAAACCGTATCTCAGAATTGGCGAAAGAACTCAATTCAACCAGAAAGTGTTACTTTTGAACCAAAGCTCTGATTTGTTGTTAGGGTTAGGGTTAGGGTTAGGGTTAGGGTTAGGGTTAGGGTTAGGGTTAGGGTTAGGGTTAGGGTTAGGGTTAGGGTTAGGTTAGGGTTAGGGTTAGGGTTAGGGTTAGGGTTAGGGTTAGGGTTAGGGTTAGGTTAGGGTTAGGGTTAGGGTTAGGGTTAGGGTTAGGGTTAGGGTTAGGGTTAGGGTTAGGGTTAGGGTTAGGGTTAGGGTTAGGGTTAGGGTTAGGGTTAGGGTTAGGGTTAGGGTTAGGGTTAGGGTTAGGGTTAGGGTTAGGGTTAGGGTTAGGGTTAGGGTTAGGGTTAGGGTTAGGATTAGATACGAACAACAAAAAACAAACACCTATTAGGGGTATCCTGAGTCGAGAAAGCTAAAAAACCACTCCATTTGGTGATCAGAGCTTTTCCTGAGGAGTTAGACCAAAGTGTATCTCAGAATTGACGAAACAACTCAATTTAACCAGAAAGTGTTACTTTTGAACCAAAGCTCAGATTTGAACAAAAAAAATTATTAGGGGTGTTCTGAGTCAGAAAACCTAAAAAACCACTCCGTTTGGTGATCAGAGCTTTCCCTGAGGAGTTAGACCAAACCGTATCTCAGAATTGTTGAAAGAACTCAATTCAACCAGAAAGTGTTACATTTGAACCAAAGCTCTGATTTGTTAGGGTTAGGGTTAGGGTTGGGGTTGGGGTTGGCGTTGGGGTTGGGGTTGGGTTGGGGTTGGGGTTGGGGTTGGGGTTGGGGTTGGGGTTGGGTTAGGTTAGGGTTAGGGTTAGGGTTAGGGTTAGGGTTAGGGTTAGGGTTAGGGTTAGGGTTAGGGTTAGGGTTAGGGTTAGGGTTAGGGTTAGGGTTAGGGTTAGGGTTAGGGTTAGGGTTAGGGTTAGGGTTAGGGTTAGGGTTAGGGTTAGGGTTAGGGTTAGGGTTAGGGTTAGGGTTAGGGTTAGGGTTAGATACAAACAACAAAAAACAAACACCTATTAGGGGTACCCAGAATCAGGAAAGCTAAAAAACCACTCCGTTTGGTGATCAGAGCTTTCCCTGAGGAGTTAGACCAAACCGTATCTCAGAATTGGCGAAAGAAGTCAATTCAATCAGAAAGTGTTACTTTTGAACCAAAGCTCTGATTCGAAAAACAAACACCTATTATGGGTATCCTACGTCAAGAAAGCTAAAAAACCACTCCGTTTCGTGATCAGAGATTTCCCTGAGGAGTTAGACCAAACCGTATCTCAGAATTGGCGAAAGAACTCAATTCAACCAGAAAGTGTTACTTTTGAACCAAAGCTCTGATTTGTTGTTAGGGTTAGGGTTAGGGTTAGGGTTAGGGTTAGGGTTAGGGTTAGGGTTATGGTTATGGTTAGGGTTAGGGTTAGGGTTAGGGTTAGGGTTAGGGTTAGGGTAAGGTTTACGTTTAGGGTTAGGATTAGATACGAACAACAAAAAACAAACACCTATTAGGGGTATCCTGAGTCGAGAAAGCTAAAAAACCACTCCATTTGGTGATCAGAGCTTTTGCTGAGGAGTTAGACCAAAGTGTATCTCAGAATTGGCGAAAGAACCCAATTCAACCAGAAAGTGTTACTTTTGAACCAAAGCTCAGATTTGTTAGGGTTAGGGTTAGGGTTAGGGTTAGATTCAAAGAACAAAAAACAAACACCCACCTATTAGGGGTGTCCTGAGTTCGGAAAGCTAAAAAACCACCTCATTCGCTGATCAGAGCTTTCCATGAGGAGTTAGACCAAAGTGTATCTCAGAATTGGCGAAAGAAGTCAATTCAACCAGAAAGTGTTACTTTTGAACCAAAGTTATGATTTGAACAACAAACACCTATTAGGGGTATCCTACGTCGAGAAAGCTAAAAAACCACTCCGTTTGGTGATCAGAGATTTCCCTGAGGAGTTCGACCAAACCGTATCTCAGAAGTGGCGAAAGAACTCAATTCAACCAGAAAGTGTTACTTTTGAACCAAAGCTCTGATTTGTTGTTAGGGTTAGGGTTAGGGTTAGGGTTAGGGTTAGGGTTAGGGTTAGGGTAGGGTTAGGGTTAGGGTTAGGGTTAGGGTTAGGGTTAGGGTTAGGGTTAGGGTTAGGGTTAGGGTTAGGGTTAGGGTTAGGGTTAGGGTTAGGGTTAGGGTTAGGGTTAGGGTTAGGGTTAGGGTTAGGGTTAGGGTTAGGGTTAGGGTTAGGGTTAGGGTTAGGGTTAGGGTTAGGGTTAGGGTTAGGGTTAGGGTTAGGGTTAGGATTAGATACGAACAACAAAAAACAAACACCTATTAGGGGTATCCTGAGTCGAGAAAGCTAAAAAACCACTCCATTTGGTGATCAGAGCTTTTCCTGAGGAGTTAGACCAAAGTGTATCTCAGAATTGACGAAAGAACTCAATTCAACCAGAAAGTGTTACTTTTGAACCAAATCTCTGATTTGTTAGGGTTAGGGTTAGGGTTGGGGTTGGGGTTGGGGTTGGGGTTGGGGTTGGGTTGGGGTTGGGGTTGGGGTTGGGGTTGGGGTTGGGGTTAGGGTTAGGGTTAGGGTTAGGGTTAGGGTTAGGGTTTGGGTTAGGTTAGGGTTAGGGTTAGGGTTAGGGTTAGGGTTAGGGTTAGGGTTAGGGTTAGGGTTAGGGTTAGGGTTAGGGTTAGGGTTAGGGTTAGGGTTAGGGTTAGGGTTAGGGTTAGGGTTAGGGTTAGCGTTAGGGTTAGGGTTAGGGTTAGGGTTAGGGTTAGGGTTAGGGTTAGGGTTAGGGTTAGGGTTAGGGTTAGGGTTAGGGTTAGGGTTAGGGTTAGGGTTAGGGTTAGGGTTAGGGTTAGGATTAGGTACAAACAACAAAATATAAACACCTATTAGGGGTATCCTACGTCGAGAAAGCTAAAAAACCACTCCGTTTGGTGATCAGAGATTTCCGTGAGGAGTTAGACCAAACCGTATCTCAGAATTGGCGAAAGAACTCAATTCAACCAGAAAGTGTTACTTTTGAACCAAAGCTCATATTTGAACAACAAACACCTATTATCCTACGTCGAGAAAGCTAAAGAACCACTCAGTTTGGTAATCAGAGCTTTCCCTGAGGAGTTAGACCAAAGTGTATCTCAGAATTGGCGAAAGAAGTCAATTCAACCAGAAAGTGATACTTTTGAACCAAAGCTCTGATTTGTTTTTAGGGTTAGGATTAGGGTTAGGGTTAGGGTTAGGGTTAGGGTTAGGGTTCGGGTTAGGGTTAGGGTTACGGTTAGGGTTAGTGTTAGGGTTAGGGCTAGGGTTAGGGTTAGGGTTAGATTCAAAGAACAAAAAACAAACACCCATTAGGGGTGTCCTGAGTTGGGAAACCTAAAAAACCGCTCCGTTTCGTGATCTGAGCTTTCCCTGATGAGTTAAGCCATAGTGTATCTTAGAATTGGCGAAAGAAGTCAATTCAACCAGAAAGTGTTACTTTTGAACCAAACCTCGGATTCGAACAACAAAAACCTATTAGGGGTGTCTTAAGTCGAGAAAACTAGAAAATCACTCAGTTTGGTGATCAGAGGTTTCCGTGAGGAGTTAAACCAAAGTGTATCTCAGAATTGGCCTAATATCTCAATTCAACCAGAAAGTGTTACTTTTGAACCAAAGCTCAGATTTGAACAACAAAGAGGTATTAGGGGTGTCCTGAGTCAGGAAAGCTAAAAAACCACTCCCTTTGGTGATAAGAGCTTTCCCTGAGGAGTTAAACCAATGCGTATCTCAGAATTGGCGAAAGAACTCAATTCAACCAGAAAGTGTTACTTTTGAACCAAAGCTCAGATTTGAACAGCAAACAGCTATTAGGGGTGTCCTGAGTCAGGAAAGCTAAAAAACCAGTTCATTCGCTGATCAGAGCTTTCCCTGAGGAGTTAGACCAAACCGTATCTTAGAATTGGGGAAAGAACTCAATTCAACCAGAAAGTGTTACTTTTGAACCAAAGCTCAGATTTGTTAGGGTTAGGGTTAGGGTTAGGGTTAGGGTTGGGGTTGGGGTTGGGGTTGGGGTTGGGGTTGGGGTTGGGGTTGGGGTTGGGGTTGGGGTTGGGGTTGGGGTAGGGTTAGGGTTAGGGTTAGGGTTAGGGTTAGGGTTAGGGTTAGGGTTAGGGTTAGGGTTAGGGTTAGGGTTAGGGTTAGGGTTAGGGTTAGGGTTAGGGTTAGGGTTAGGGTTAGGGTTAGGGTTAGGGTTAGGGTTAGGGTTAGGGTTAGGGTTAGGGTTAGGGTTAGGGTTAGGGTTGCGGTTAGGGTAGGGTTAGGGTTAGGGTTAGGGTTAGGGTTAGGGTTAGGGTTAGGGTTAGGGTTAGGGTTAGGGTTAGGGTTAGGGTTAGGGTTAGGGTTAGGGTTAGGGTTAGGGTTAGGGTTAGGGTTAGGGTTAGGGTTAGGGTTAGGGTTAGGGTTAGGGTTAGGGTTAGGGTTAGGGTTAGGGTTAGGGTTAGGGTTAGGGTTAGGGTTAGGGTTAGGGTTAGGGTTAGGGTTAGGGTTAGGGTTAGGGTTAGATTCAAAGAACAAAGAACAAACATCCACCTATTAGTGGTGTCCTGAGTTGGGAAAGCTAAAAAACCACCTCATTCGCTGATCAGAGCTTTCCCTGAGGAGTTAGACCAAAGTGTATCTCAGAATTGACGAAAGAACTCAATTTAACCAGAAAGTGTTACTTTTGAACCAAAGCTCAGATTTGAACAACAAACACCTATTAGGGGTGTCCTGAGTCGGGAAAGGTAAAAAAACCACTTCATTCTCTGATCAGAGCTTTCCCTGAGGAGTTGGACCAAACCGTATCTCAGAATTGGTGAAAGAACTCAATTCAACCAGAAAGTGTTACTTTTGAATCAAAGCTCAGATTCGAACAACAAACTCCTTTTAGGGGTGTCCTAAGTCGAGAAAGCTAGAAAACCACTCCGTTTGGTGATCAGAGCTTTCCCTGAGGAGTTAGACCAAACCGTATCTCAGAATTGTTGAAATAACTCAATTCAACCAGAAAGTGTTACTTTTGAACCAAAGCTCTGATTTGTTAGGGTTAGGGTTAGGGCTGGGGTTGGGGTTGGGGTTGGGGTTGGGGTTGGGGTTGGGTTGGGGTATGGGTTGGGGCTGGGGTTGGGGTTAGGGTTAGGGTTAGGGTTAGGGTTAGGGTTAGGGTTAGGGTTAGGGTTAGGGTTAGGGTTAGGGTTCGGGTTCGGGTTAGGGTTCGGGTTAGGGTTCGGGTTAGGGTTAGGGTTAGGGTTAGGGTTAGGATTAGGTACAAACAACAAAATATAAACACCTATTAGGGGTATCCTACGTCGAGAAAGCTAAAAAACCACTCCGTTTGGTGATCAGAGATTTCCCTGAGGAGTTAGACCAAACCGTATCTCAGAATTGGCTAAATATGTCAATTCAACCAGAAAGTGATACTTTTGAACCAAAGGTCTGATTTGTTTTTAGGGTTAGGATTAGGGTTAGGGTTAGGGTTAGGGTTAGGGTTAGGTTTAGGGTTAGGGTTAGGGTTAGGGTTAGGGTTAGGGTTAGGGTTAGGGTTAGGGTTAGGGTTAGGGTTAGGGCTAGGGTTAGGGTTAGGGTTAGGGTTAGATTCAAAGAACAAAAAACAAACACCCATTAGGGGTTTCCTGAGTTGGGAAACCTAAAAAACCGCTCTGTTTCGTGATCTGAGCTTTCCCTGATGAGTTAAGCCATAGTGTATCTTAGAATTGGCGAAAGAACTCAATTCAAACAGAAAGTGTTACTTTTGAACCAAAGCTCAGATCTGAACAACAAACACCTATTAGGGGTGTCCTGAGTCGGGAAAGGTAAAAAAACCACTTCATTCTCTGATCAGAGCTTTCCCTCAGGAGTTGGACCAAACCGTATCTCAGAATTGGCGAAAGAATTCAATTCAACCAGAAAGTGTTACTTTTGAACCAAAGCTCAGATTCGAACAACAAACAGCTATTAGGGGTGTCCTGAGTCAGGAAAGCTAAAAAACAACTCAGTTTGGTGATCAGAGCTTTCCCTGAGGAGTTAGACCAAACCGTATCTCAGAATTGGCGAAAGAACTCAATTCAAGCAGAAAGTGTTACTTTTGAACCAAAGCTCTGATTTGTTGTTAGGGTTAGGGTTAGGGTTAGGGTTAGGGTTAGGGTTAGGGTTAGGGTTAGGGTTAGCGTTAGGGTTTGATACAAACAACAAAAAACAAACACCTATAAGGGGTATCATGAGTCGAGAAACCTAAAAAACCACTCCGTTTGGTTATCAGAGCTTTCCCTGAGGAGTTAGACCAAACCGTATCTCAGAATTGGCGAAAGAAGTCAATTCAACCAGAAAGTGTTACTTTTGATCCAAAGCTCGGATTCGAACAACAAAAACCTTATAGGGGTGTCTTAAGTCGAGAAAACTAGAAAATCACTCAGTTTGGTGATCAGAGGTTTCCGTGAGGAGTTAAACCAAAGTGTATCTCAGAATTGGCCTAATATCTCAATTCAACCAGAAAGTGTTACTTTTGAACCAAAGCTCAGATTTGAACAACAAAGAGGTATTAGGGGTGTCCTGAGTCAGGAAAGCTAAAAAACCACTGCGTTTGGTGATAAGAGCTTTCCCTGAGGAGTTAAACCAATGCGTATCTCAGAATTGGCGAAAGAACTCAATTCAACAAGAAAGTGTTACTTTTGAACCAAAGCTCAGATTTGAACAGCAAACAGCTATTAGGGGTGTCCTGAGTCAGGAAAGCTAAAAAACCACTCAGTTTGGTGATCAGAGCTTTCCCTGAGGAGTTAGACCAAACCGTATCTCAGAATTGGCGAAAGAACTCAATTCAAGCAAAAAGTGTTACTTTTGAACCAAAGGTCTGATTTCTTTTTAGGGTTAGGATTAGGGTTAGGGTTAGGGTTAGGGTTAGGGTTAGGGTTAGGGTTAGGGTTAGGGTTAGTGTTAGGGTTAGGGCTAGGGTTAGGGTTAGGGTTAGGGTTAGATTCAAAGAACAAAAAACAAACACCCATTAGGGGTTTCCTGAGTTGGGAAACCTAAAAAACCGCTCCGTTTCGTGATCTGAGCTTTCCCTGATGAGTTAAGACATAGTGTATCTTAGAATTGGCGAAAGAACTCAATTCAAACAGAAAGTGTTACTTTTGAACCAAAGCTCAGATCTGAACAACAAACACCTATTAGGGGTGTCCTGAGTCGGGAAAGGTAAAAAAAACCACTTCATTCTCTGATCAGAGCTTTCCCTCAGGAGTTGGACCAAACCGTATCTCAGAATTGGCGAAAGAATTCAATTCAACCAGAAAGTGTTACTTTTGAACCAAAGCTCAGATTCGAACAACAAACAGCTATTAGGGGTGTCCTGAGTCAGGAAAGCTAAAAAACCACTCCGTTTGGTGATCAGAGCTTTCCCTGAGGAGTTAGACCAAACCGTATCTCAGAATTGGCGAAAGAACTCAATTCAAGCAGAAAGTGTTACTTTTGAACCAAAGCTCTGATTTGTTGTTAGGGTTAGGGTTAGGGTTAGGGTTAGGGTTAGGGTTAGGGTTAGGGTTAGGGTTAGGGTTAGGGTTAGGGTTAGGGTTAGGGTTAGCGTTAGGGTTCGATACAAACAACAAAAAACAAACACCTATAAGGGGTATCCTGAGTCGAGAAACCTAAAAAACCACTCCGTTTGGTTAACAGAGCTTTCCCTGAGGAGTTAGACCAAACCGTATCTCAGAATTGGCGAAAGAAGTCAATTCAACCAGAAAGTGTTACTTTTGAACCAAAGCTCGGATTCGAACAACAAAAACCTTATAGGGGTGTCTTAAGTCGAGAAAACTAGAAAATCACTCAGTTTGGTGATCAGAGGTTTCCGTGAGGAGTTAAACCAAAGTGTATCTCAGAATTGGCCTAATATCTTAATTCAACCAGAACGTGTTACTTTTGAACCAAAGCTCAGATTTGAACAACAAAGAGGTATTAGGGGTGTCCTGAGTCAGGAAAGCTAAAAAACCACTGCGTTTGGTGATAAGAGCTTTCCCTGAGGAGTTAAACCAATGCGTATCTCAGAATTGGCGAAAGAACTCAATTCAACCAGAAAGTGTTACTTTTGAACCAAAGCTCAGATTTGAACAGCAAACAGCTATTAGGGGTGTCCTGAGTCAGGAAAGCTAAAAAACCAGTTCATTCGCTGATCAGAGCTTTCCCTGAGGAGTTAGACCAAACCGTATCTTAGAATTGGGGAAAGAACTCAATTCAACCAGAAAGTGTTACTTTTGAACCAAAGCTCAGATTTGTTAGGGTTAGGGTTAGGGTTAGGGTTAGGGTTAGGGTTAGGGTTGGGGTTGGGGTTGGGGTTGGGGTTGGGGTTGGGGTTGGGGTTGGGGTTGGGGTTGGGGTTGGGGTTGGGGTTAGGGTTAGGGTTAGGGTTAGGGTTAGGGTTAGGGTTAGGGTTAGGGTTAGGGTTAGGGTTAGGGTTAGGGTTAGGGTTAGGGTTAGGGTTAGGGTTAGGGTTAGGGTTAGGTTTAGGATTAGGGTTAGGGTTAGGGTTAGGGTTAGGGTTAGGGTTAGGGTTAGGGTTAGGGTTGGGGTTAGGGTTAGGGTTAGATTCAAAGAACAAAAAACAAACACCCACCTATTAGGGGTGTCCTGAGTTGGGAAAGCTAAAAAACCACCTCATTCGCTGATCAGAGCTTTCCCTGAGGAGTTAGACCAAAGTGTATCTCAGAATTGACGAAAGAACTCAATTTAACCAGAAAGTGTTACTTTTGAACCAAAGCTCAGATTTGAACAACAAACACCTATTAGGGGTGTCCTGAGTCGGGAAAGGTAAAAAAACCACTTCATTCTCTGATCAGAGCTTTCCCTGAGGAGTTGGACCAAACCGTATCTCAGAATTGGCGAAAGAACTCAATTCAACCAGAAAGTGTTACTTTTGAACCAAAGCTCAGATTCGAACAACAAACACCTTTTAGGGGTGTCCTAAGTCAAGAAAGCTAGAAAACCACTCCGTTTGGTGATCAGAGCTTTCCCTGAGGAGTTCGACCAAACCGTATCTCAGAATTGTTGAAAGAACTCAATTCAACCAGAAAGTGTTACTTTTGAACCAAAGCTCTGATTTGTTAGGGTTAGGGTTAGGGTTAGGGTTGGGGTTGGGGTTGGGGTTGGGGTTGGGGTTGGGTTGGGGTTGGGGTTGGGTTGGGGTTGGGGTTGGGGTTGGGGTTAGGGTTAGGGTTAGCGTTGGGGTTGGGGTTAGGGTTAGGGTTAGGGTTAGGGTTAGGGTTAGGGTTAGGGTTAGGGTTAGGGTTAGGGTTAGGGTTCGGGTTCGGGTTAGGGTTAGGGTTAGGGTTAGGGTTAGGGTTAGGGTTAGGGTTAGGGTTAGGGTTAGGGTTAGGGTTAGGGTTAGGGTTAGGGTTAGGGTTAGGGTTAGGGTTAGGGTTAGGATTAGGTACAAACAACAATATATAAACACCTATTAGGGGTATCCTACGTCGAGAAAGCTAAAAAACCACTCCGTTTGGTGATCAGAGATTTCCCTGAGGAGTTAGACCAAACCGTATCTCAGAATTGGCGAAAGAACTCAATTCAACCAGAAAGTGTTACTTTTGAACCAAAGCTCATATTTGAACAACAAACACCTATTAGGGGTATCCTACATCGAGAAAGCTAAAGAACCACTCAGTTTGGTAATCAGAGCTTTCCCTGAGGAGTTAGACCAAAGTGTATCTCAGAATTGGCGAAATATGTCAATTCAACCAGAAAGTGATACTTTTGAACCAAAGCTCTGATTTGTTTTTAGGGTTAGGATTAGGGTTAGGGTTAGGGTTAGGGTTAGGGTTAGGGTTAGGGTTAGGGTTAGGGTTAGGGTTACGGTTAGGGTTAGTGTTAGGGTTAGGGCTAGGGTTAGCGTTAGGGTTAGATTCAAAGAACAAAAAACAAACACCCATTAGGGGTGTCCTGAGTTGGGAAACCTAAAAAACCGCTCCGTTTCGTGATCTGAGCTTTCCCTGATGAGTTAAGCCATAGTGTATCTTAGAATTGGCGAAAGAACTCAATTCAAACAGAAAGTGTTACTTTTGAACCAAAGCTCAGATCTGAACAACAAACACCTATTAGGGGTGTCCTGAGTCGGGAAAGGTAAAAAAACCACTTCATTCTCTGATCAGAGCTTTCCCTCAGGAGTTGGACCAAACCGTATCTCAGAATTGGCGAAAGAATTCAATTCAACCAGAAAGTGTTACTTTTGAACCAAAGCTCAGATTCGAATAACAAACAGCTATAAGGGGTGTCCTGAGTCAGGAAAGCTAAAAAACCACTCAGTTTGGTGATCAGAGCTTTCCCTGAGGAGTTAGACCAAACCGTATCTCAGAATTGGCGAAAGAACTCAATTCAAGCAGAAAGTGTTACTTTTGAACCAAAGCTCTGATTTGTTGTTAGGGTTAGGGTTCTGGTTAGGGTTAGGGTTAGGGTTAGGGTTAGCGTTAGGGTTCGATACAAACAACAAAAAACAAACACCTATAAGGGGTATCCTGAGTCGAGAAACCTAAAAAACCACTCCGTTTCGTTATCAGAGCTTTCCCTGAGGAGTTAGACCAAACCGTATCTCAGAATTGGCGAAAGAAGTCAATTCAACCAGAAAGTGTTACTTTTGAACCAAAGCTCGGATTCGAACAACAAAAACCTATTAGGGGTGTCTTAAGTCGAGAAAACTAGAAAATCACTCAGTTTTGTGATCAGAGGTTTCCGTGAGGAGTTAAACCAAAGTGTATCTCAGAATTGGCCTAATATCTCAATTCAACCAGAAAGTGTTACTTTTGAACCAAAGCTCAGATTTGAACAACAAAGAGGTATTAGGGGTGTCCTGAGTCAGGAAAGCTAAAAAACCACTCCGTTTGGTGATAAGAGCTTTCCCTGAGGAGTTAAACCAATGCGTATCTCAGAATTGGCGAAAGAACTCAATTCAACCAGAAAGTGTTACTTTTGAACCAAAGCTCAGATTTGAACAGCAAACAGCTATTAGGGGTGTCCTGAGTCAGGAAAGCTAAAAAACCAGTTCATTCGCTGATCAGAGCTTTCGCTGAGGAGTTAGACCAAACCGTATCTTAGAATTGGGGAAAGAAGTCAATTCAACCAGAAAGTGTTACTTTTGAACCAAAGCTCAGATTTGTTAGGGTTAGGGTTAGGGTTAGGGTTAGGGTTAGGGTTAGGGTTAGGGTTAGGGTTAGGGTTAGGGTTAGGGTTAGGTACAAACAACAAAATATAAACACCTATTAGGGGTATCCTACGTCGAGAAAGCTAAAAAACCACTCCGTTTGGTGATCAGAGATTTCCCTGAGGAGTTAGACCAAACCGTATCTCAGAATTGGCGAAAGAACTCAATTCAACCAGAAAGTGTTACTTTTGAACCAAAGCTCATATTTGAACAACAAACACCTATTAGGGGTATCCTACGTCGAGAAAGCTAAAGAACCACTCAGTTTGGTAATCAGAGCTTTCCCTGAGGAGTTAGACCAAAGTGTATCTCAGAATTGGCGAAAGATGTCAATTCAACCAGAAAGTGATACTTTTGAACCAAAGCTCTGATTTATTTTTAGGGTTAGGATTAGGGTTAGGGTTAGGGTTAGGGTTAGGGTTACGGTTAGGGTTAGTGTTAGGGTTAGGGTTAGGGTTAGGGTTAGGGTTAGATTCAAAGAACAAAAAACAAACACCCATTAGGGGTGTCCTGAGTTGGGAAACCTAAAAAACCACTCTGTTTGGTGATCAGAGCTTTCCCTGAGGAGTTAGACCAAACCGTATCTCAGAATTGGCGAAAGAAGTCAATTCAACCAGAAAGTGTTACTTTTGAACGAAAGCTCAGATCTGAACAACAAACACCTATTAGGGGTGTCCTGAGTCGGGAAAGGTAAAAAACCCACTTCATTCTCTGATCAGAGCTTACCCTCAGGAGTTGGACCAAACCGTATCTCAGAATTGGCGAAAGAATTCAATTCAACCAGAAAGTGTTACATTTGAACCAAAGCTCAGATTCGAACAACAAACAGCTATTAGGGGTGTCCTGAGTCAGGAAAGCTAAAAAACCAGTTCATTCGCTGATCAGAGCTTTCCCTGAGGAGTTAGACCAAACCGTATCTTAGAATTGGCGAAAGAACTAAATTGAACCAGAAAGTGTTACTTTTCAACCAAAGCTCAGATTTGTAAGGGTTAGGGTTAGGGTTAGGGTTAGGGTTAGGGTTAGGGTTAGGGTTAGGATTAGATACAAACAACAAAATATAAACACCTATTAGGGGTATCCTGAGTCGAGAAAGCTAAAAAACCACCTCATTTGGTGATCAGAGCTTTCCCTGAGGAGTTAGACCAAAGTGTATCTCAGAATTCACGAAAGAACTCAATTTAACCAGAAAGTGTTACTTTTGAACCAAAGCTCAGTTTCGAGCAACAAACACCTATTAGGGGTGTCCTGAGTCGGGAAAGGTAAAAAAAACCACTTCATTCTCTGATCAGAGCTTTCCCTGAGGAGTTGGACCAAACCGTATCTCAGAATTGGCGAAAGAACTCAATTCAACCAGAAAGTGTTACTTTTGAACCAAAGCTCAGATTCGAACAACAAACACCTTTTAGGGGTGTCCTAAGTCGAGAAAGCTAGAAAACCACTCCGTTTGGTGATCAGAGCTTTCCCTGAGGAGTTAGACCAAACCGTATCTCAGAGTTGTTGAAAGAACTCAATTCAACCAGAAAGTGTTACTTTTGAACCAAAGCTCTGATTTGTTAGGGTTAGGGTTAGGGTTAGGGTTAGGGTTGGGGTTGGGGTTGGGGTTGGGGTTGGGGTTGGGTTGGGGTTGAGGTTGGGTTGGGGTTGGGGTTGCGGTTGCGGTTGGGGTTAGGGTTAGGGTTGGCGTTGGGGTTGGGGTTACTGTTAGGGTTAGGGTTAGGGTTAGGGTTAGGGTTAGGGTTAGGGTTAGGGTTAGGGTTAGGGTTAGGGTTAGGGTTAGGGTTAGGGTTAGGGTTAGGGTTAGGGTTAGGGTTAGGGTTAGGGTTAGGGTTAGGGTTAGGGTTAGGGTTAGGGTTAGGGTTAGGGTTAGGGTTAGGGTTAGGGTTAGGGTTAGGGTTAGGGTTAGGGTTAGGGTTAGGGTTAGGGTTAGGGTTAGGGTTAGGGTTAGGGTTAGGATTAGGTACAAACAACAAAATATAAACACCTATTAGGGGTATCCTACGTCGAGAAAGCTAAAAACCCACTCCGTTTGGTGATCAGAGATTTCCCTGAGGAGTTAGACCAAACCGTATCTCAGAATTGGCGAAAGAACTCAATTCAACCAGAAAGTGTTACTTTTGAACCAAAGCTCATATTTGAACAACAAACACCTATTAGGGGTATCCTACGTCGAGAAAGCTAAAGAACCACTCAGTTTGGTAATCAGAGCTTTCCCTGAGGAGTTAGACCAAAGTGTATCTCAGAATTGGCGAAAGATGTCAATTCAACCAGAAAGTGATACTTTTGAACCAAAGCTCTGATTTGTTTTTAGGGTTAGGATTAGGGCTAGGGTTAGGGTTAGGGTTAGGGTTGGGTTAGGGTTAGGGTTAGGGTTACAGTTAGGGTTAGTGTTAGGGTTAGGGCTAGGGTTAGGGTTAGGGTTAGGGTTAGGGTTAGGGTTAAATTCGAACAACAAAAAACAAACACCTATTAGGGGTGTCCTGAGTTGGGAAAGCTAAAAAACCACCTCATTCGCTGATCAGAGCTTTCCCTGAGGAGTTAGACCAAAGTGTATCTCAGAATTGACGAAAGAACTCAATTTAACCAGAAAGTGTTACTTTTGAACCAAAGCTCAGATTTGAACAACAAACACCTATTAGGGGTGTCCTGAGTCGGGAAAGGTAAAAAAAACCACTACATTCTCTGATCAGAGCTTTCCCTGAGGAGTTGGACCAAACCGTATCTCAGAATTGGCGAAAGAACTCAATTCAACCAGAAAGTGTTACTTTTGAACCAAAGCTCAGATTCGAACAACAAACACCTTTTAGGGGTGTCCTAAGTCGAGAAAGCTAGAAAACCACTCCGTTTGGTGATCAGAGCTTTCCCTGAGGAGTTAGACCAAACCGTATCTCAGAGTTGTTGAAAGAACCCAATTCAACCAGAAAGTGTTACTTTTGAACCAAAGCTCTGATTTGTTAGGGTTAGGGTTAGGGTTAGGGTTAGGGTTAGGGTTGGGGTTGGGGTTGGGGTTGGGTTGGGGTTGGGTTGGGGTTGGGGTTGGGGTTGGGGTTGGGGTTAGGGTTAGGGTTAGGGTTAGGGTTAGGGTTAGTGTTAGGGTTAGGGTTCGGGTTCGGGTTCGGGTTCGGGTTCGGGTTCGGGTTAGGGTTAGGGTTAGGGTTAGGGTTAGGGTTAGGGTTAGGGTTAGTGTTAGGGTTAGTGTTAGTGTTAGGGTTAGGGTTAGGGTTAGGGTTAGGGTTAGGGTTCGGGTTCGGGTTCGGGTTCAGGTTCGGGTTCGGGTTCGGGTTAGGGTTAGGGTTAGGGTTAGGGTTAGGGTTAGGGTTAGGGTTAGGGTTAGTGTTAGGGTTAGGGTTAGGGTTAGGGTTAGGGTTAGGGTTAGGGTTAGGGTTAGGGTTAGGGTTAGGGTTAGGGTTGGGGTTGGGGTTGGGGTTGGGGTTGGGGTTGGGTTGGCGTTGGGTTGGGGTTGGGGTTGGGGTTGGGGTTGGGGTTAGGGTTAGGGTTGGCGTTGGGGTTGGGGTTACTGTTAGGGTTAGGGTTAGGGTTAGGGTTAGGGTTAGTGTTAGGGTTAGGGTTCGGGTTCGGGTTCGGGTTCGGGTTCGGGTTCGGGTTAGGGTTAGGGTTAGGGTTAGGGTTAGGGTTAGGGTTAGGGTTAGTGTTAGGGTTAGTGTTAGGGTTAGGGTTAGGGTTAGGGTTAGGGTTAGGGTTAGGGTTAGGGTTAGGGTCAGGGTTAGGGTTAGGATTAGGTACAAACAACAAAATATAAACACCTATTAGGGGTATCCTACGTCGAGAAAGCTAAAAAACCACTCCGTTTGGTGATCAGAGATTTCCCTGAGGAGTTAGACCAAACCGTATCTCAGAATTGGCGAAAGAACTCAATTCAACCAGAAAGTGTTACTTTTGAACCAAAGCTCATATTTGAACAACAAACACCTATTAGGGGTATCCTACGTCGAGAAAGCTAAAGAACCACTCAGTTTGGTAATCAGAGCTTTCCCTGAGGAGTTAGACCAAAGTGTATCTCAGAATTGGCGAAAGATGTCAATTCAACCAGAAAGTGATACTTTTGAACCAAAGCTCTGATTTATTTTTAGGGTTAGGATTAGGGTTAGGGTTAGGGTTAGGGTTAGGGTTACGGTTAGGGTTAGTGTTAGGGTTAGGGTTAGGGTTAGGGTTAGGGTTAGATTCAAAGAACAAAAAACAAACACCCATTAGGGGTGTCCTGAGTTGGGAAACCTAAAAAACCACTCTGTTTGGTGATCAGAGCTTTCCCTGAGGAGTTAGACCAAACCGTATCTCAGAATTGGCGAAAGAAGTCAATTCAACCAGAAAGTGTTACTTTTGAACGAAAGCTCAGATCTGAACAACAAACACCTATTAGGGGTGTCCTGAGTCGGGAAAGGTAAAAAAACCACTTCATTCTCTGATCAGAGCTTACCCTCAGGAGTTGGACCAAACCGTATCTCAGAATTGGCGAAAGAATTCAATTCAACCAGAAAGTGTTACATTTGAACCAAAGCTCAGATTCGAACAACAAACAGCTATTAGGGGTGTCCTGAGTCAGGAAAGCTAAAAAACCAGTTCATTCGCTGATCAGAGCTTTCCCTGAGGAGTTAGACCAAACCGTATCTTAGAATTGGCGAAAGAACTAATTTCAACCAGAAAGTGTTACTTTTCAACCAAAGCTCAGATTTGTAAGGGTTAGGGTTAGGGATAGGGTTAGGGTTAGGGTTAGGGTTAGGGTTAGGATTAGATACAAACAACAAAATATAAACACCTATTAGGGGTATCCTGAGTCGAGAAAGCTAAAAAACCACTCCATTTGGTGATCAGAGCTTTCCCTGAGGAGTTAGACCAAAGTGTATCTCAGAATTGGCAAAAGAACTCAATTCAACGAGAAAGTGTTACTTTTGAACCAAAGCTCAGTTTCGAGCAACAAACACCTATTAGGGGTGTCCTGAGTCGGGAAAGGTAAAAAAAACCACTTCATTCTCTGATCAGAGCTTTCCCTGAGGAGTTGGACCAAACCGTATCTCAGAATTGGCGAAAGAACTCAATTCAACCAGAAAGTGTTACTTTTGAACCAAAGCTCAGATTCGAACAACAAACACCTTTTAGGGGTGTCCTAAGTCGAGAAAGCTAGAAAACCACTCCGTTTGGTGATCAGAGCTTTCCCTGAGGAGTTAGACCAAACCGTATCTCAGAGTTGTTGAAAGAACTCAATTCAACCAGAAAGTGTTACTTTTGAACCAAAGCTCTGATTTGTTAGGGTTAGGGTTAGGGTTAGGGTTAGGGTTGGGGTTGGGGTTGGGGTTGGGGTTGGGGTTGGGTTGGGGTTGAGGTTGGGTTGGGGTTGGGGTTGCGGTTGCGGTTGGGGTTAGGGTTAGGGTTGGCGTTGGGGTTGGGGTTACTGTTAGGGTTAGGGTTAGGGTTAGGGTTAGGGTTAGGGTTAGGGTTAGGGTTAGGGTTAGGGTTAGGGTTAGGGTTCGGGTTCGGGTTCGGGTTCGGGTTAGGGTTAGGGTTAGGGTTAGGGTTAGGGTTAGGGTTAGGGTTAGGGTTAGGGTTAGGGTTAGGGTTAGGGTTAGGGTTAGGGTTAGGGTTAGGGTTAGGGTTAGGGTTAGGGTTAGGATTAGGTACAAACAACAAAATATAAACACCTATTAGGGGTATCCTACGTCGAGAAAGCTAAAAAACCACTCCGTTTGGTGATCAGAGATTTCCCTGAGGAGTTAGACCAAACCGTATCTCAGAATTGGCGAAAGAACTCAATTCAACCAGAAAGTGTTACTTTTGAACCAAAGCTCATATTTGAACAACAAACACCTATTAGGGGTATCCTACGTCGAGAAAGCTAAAGAACCACTCAGTTTGGTAATCAGAGCTTTCCCTGAGGAGTTAGACCAAAGTGTATCTCAGAATTGGCGAAAGATGTCAATTCAACCAGAAAGTGATACTTTTGAACCAAAGCTCTGATTTGTTTTTAGGGTTAGGATTAGGGCTAGGGTTAGGGTTAGGGTTAGGGTTAGGGTTGGGTTAGGGTTAGGGTTAGGGTTACAGTTAGGGTTAGTGTTAGGGTTAGGGCTAGGGTTAGGGTTAGGGTTAGGGTTAGGGTTAGGGTTAAATTCGAACAACAAAAAACAAACACCTATTAGGGGTGTCCTGAGTTGGGAAAGCTAAAAAACCACCTCATTCGCTGATCAGAGCTTTCCCTGAGGAGTTAGACCAAAGTGTATCTCAGAATTGACGAAAGAACTCAATTTAACCAGATAGTGTTACTTTTGAACCAAAGCTCAGATTTGAACAACAAACACCTATTAGGGGTGTCCTGAGTCGGGAAAGGTAAAAAAAACCACTACATTCTCTGATCAGAGCTTTCCCTGAGGAGTTGGACCAAACCGTATCTCAGAATTGGCGAAAGAACTCAATTCAACCAGAAAGTGTTACTTTTGAACCAAAGCTCAGATTCGAACAACAAACACCTTTTAGGGGTGTCCTAAGTCGAGAAAGCTAGAAAACCACTCCGTTTGGTGATCAGAGCTTTCCCTGAGGAGTTAGACCAAACCGTATCTCAGAGTTGTTGAAAGAACCCAATTCAACCAGAAAGTGTTACTTTTGAACCAAAGCTCTGATTTGTTAGGGTTAGGGTTAGGGTTAGGGTTCGGGTTCGGGTTCGGGTTCGGGTTCGGGTTCGGGTTCGGGTTCGGGTTCGGGTTCGGGTTCGGGTTCGGGTTCGGGTTCGGGTTCGGGTTCGGGTTCGGGTTCGGGTTCGGGTTCGGGTTCGGGTTCGGGTTCGGGTTCGGGTTCGGGTTCGGGTTCGGGTTCGGGTTCGGGTTCGGGTTCGGGTTCGGGTTCGGGTTCGGGTTCGGGTTCGGGTTCGGGTTCGGGTTCGGGTTCGGGTTCGGGTTCGGGTTCGGGTTCGGGTTCGGGTTCGGGTTCGGGTTCGGGTTCGGGTTCGGGTTCGGGTTCGGGTTCGGGTTCGGGTTCGGGTTCGGGTTCGGGTTCGGGTTCGGGTTCGGGTTCGGGTTCGGGTTCGGGTTCGGGTTCGGGTTCGGGTTCGGGTTCGGGTTCGGGTTCGGGTTCGGGTTCGGGTTCGGGTTCGGGTTCGGGTTCGGGTTCGGGTTCGGGTTCGGGTTCGGGTTCGGGTTCGGGTTCGGGTTCGGGTTCGGGTTGGGGTTGGGGTTGGGGTTGGGGTTAGGGTTAGGGTTGGCGTTGGGGTTGGGGTTACTGTTAGGGTTAGGGTTAGGGTTAGGGTTAGGGTTAGTGTTAGGGTTAGGGTTCGGGTTCGGGTTCGGGTTCGGGTTCGGGTTCGGGTTAGGGTTAGGGTTAGGGTTAGGGTTAGGGTTAGGGTTAGGGTTAGTGTTAGGGTTAGTGTTAGTGTTAGGGTTAGGGTTAGGGTTAGGGTTAGGGTTAGGGTTAGGGTTAGGGTTAGGGTCAGGGTTAGGGTTAGGATTAGGTACAAACAACAAAATATAAACACCTATTAGGGGTATCCTACGTCGAGAAAGCTAAAAAACCACTCCGTTTGGTGATCAGAGATTTCCCTGAGGAGTTAGACCAAACCGTATCTCAGAATTGGCGAAAGAACTCAATTCAACCAGAAAGTGTTACTTTTGAACCAAAGCTCATATTTGAACAACAAACACCTATTAGGGGTATCCTACGTCGAGAAAGCTAAAGAACCACTCAGTTTGGTAATCAGAGCTTTCCCTGAGGAGTTAGACCAAAGTGTATCTCAGAATTGGCGAAAGATGTCAATTCAACCAGAAAGTGATACTTTTGAACCAAAGCTCTGATTTGTTTTTAGGGTTAGGATTAGGGCTAGGGTTAGGGTTAGGGTTAGGGTTAGGGTTAGGGTTAGGGTTACGGTTAGGGTTAGTGTTAGGGTTAGGGCTAGGGTTAGGGTTAGGGTTAGATTCAAAGAACAAAAAACAAACACCCATTAGGGGTGTCCTGAGTTGGGAAACCTAAAAAACCACTCTGTTTGGTGATCAGAGCTTTCCCTGAGGAGTTAGACCAAACCGTATCTCAGAATTGGCGAAAGAAGTCAATTCAACCAGAAAGTGTTACTTTTGAACGAAAGCTCAGATCTGAACAACAAACACCTATTAGGGGTGTCCTGAGTCGGGAAAGGTAAAAAAAACCACTTCATTCTCTGATCAGAGCTTTCCCTGAGGAGTTGGACCAAACCGTATCTCAGAATTGGCGAAAGAACTCAATTCAACCAGAAAATGTTACTTTTGAACCAAAGCTCAGATTCGAACAACAAACACCTTTTAGGGGTGTCCTAAGTCGAGAAAGCTAGAAAACCACTCCGTTTGGTGATCAGAGCTTTCCCTGAGGAGTTAGACCAAACCGTATCTCAGAGTTGTTGAAAGAACTCAATTCAACCAGAAAGTGTTACTTTTGAACCAAAGCTCTGATTTGTTAGGGTTAGGGTTAGGGTTAGGGTTAGGGTTGGGGTTGGGGTTGGGGTTGGGGTTGGGGTTGGGTTGGGGTTGGGGTTGGGTTGGGGTTGGGGTTGGGGTTGGGGTTGGGGTTGGGGTTAGGTTTAGGGTTGGCGTTGGGGTTGGGGTTACTGTTAGGGTTAGGGTTAGGGTTAGGGTTAGGGTTAGTGTTAGGGTTAGGGTTCGGGTTCGGGTTCGGGTTCGGGTTCGGGTTCGGGTTCGGGTTAGGGTTAGGGTTAGGGTTAGGGTTAGGGTTAGGGTTAGGGTTAGGGTTAGGGTTAGGGTTAGGGTTAGGGTTAGGGTTAGGGTTAGGGTTAGGGTTAGGGTTAGGGTTAGGATTAGGTACAAACAACAAAATATAAACACCTATTAGGGGTATCCTACGTCGAGAAAGCTAAAAAACCACTCCGTTTGGTGATCAGAGATTTCCCTGAGGAGTTAGACCAAACCGTATCTCAGAATTGGCGAAAGAACTCAATTCAACCAGAAAGTGTTACTTTTGAACCAAAGCTCATATTTGAACAACAAACACCTATTAGGGGTATCCTACGTCGAGAAAGCTAAAGAACCACTCAGTTTGGTAATCAGAGCTTTCCCTGAGGAGTTAGACCAAAGTGTATCTCAGAATTGGCGAAAGATGTCAATTCAACCAGAAAGTGATACTTTTGAACCAAAGCTCTGATTTGTTTTTAGGGTTAGGATTAGGGCTAGGGTTAGGGTTAGGGTTAGGGTTAGGGTTAGGGTTAGGGTTAGGGTTAGGGTTAGGGTTAGGGTTAGGGTTACGGTTAGGGTTAGTGTTAGGGTTAGGGCTAGGGTTAGGGTTAGGGTTAGATTCAAAGAACAAAAAACAAACACCCATTAGGGGTGTCCTGAGTTGGGAAACCTAAAAAACCACTCTGTTTGGTGATCAGAGCTTTCCCTGAGGAGTTAGACCAAACCGTATCTCAGAATTGGCGAAAGAAGTCAATTCAACCAGAAAGTGTTACTTTTGAACGAAAGCTCAGATCTGAACAACAAACACCTATTAGGGGTGTCCTGAGTCGGGAAAGGTAAAAAAAACCACTTCATTCTCTGATCAGAGCTTTCCCTGAGGAGTTGGACCAAACCGTATCTCAGAATTGGCGAAAGAACTCAATTCAACCAGAAAATGTTACTTTTGAACCAAAGCTCAGATTCGAACAACAAACACCTTTTAGGGGTGTCCTAAGTCGAGAAAGCTAGAAAACCACTCCGTTTGGTGATCAGAGCTTTCCCTGAGGAGTTAGACCAAACCGTATCTCAGAGTTGTTGAAAGAACTCAATTCAACCAGAAAGTGTTACTTTTGAACCAAAGCTCTGATTTGTTAGGGTTAGGGTTAGGGTTAGGGTTAGGGTTGGGGTTGGGGTTGGGGTTGGGGTTGGGGTTGGGTTGGGGTTGGGGTTGGGTTGGGGTTGGGGTTGGGGTTGGGGTTGGGGTTAGGTTTAGGGTTGGCGTTGGGGTTGGGGTTACTGTTAGGGTTAGGGTTAGGGTTAGGGTTAGGATTAGTGTTAGGGTTAGGGTTCGGGTTCGGGTTCGGGTTCGGGTTCGGGTTCGGGTTCGGGTTAGGGTTAGGGTTAGGGTTAGGGTTAGGGTTAGGGTTAGGGTTAGGGTTAGGGTTAGGGTTAGGGTTAGGGTTAGGGTTAGGGTTAGGGTTAGGGTTAGGGTTAGGGTTAGGATTAGGTACAAACAACAAAATATAAACACCTATTAGGGGTATCCTACGTCGAGAAAGCTAAAAAACCACTCCGTTTGGTGATCAGAGATTTCCCTGAGGAGTTAGACCAAACCGTATCTCAGAATTGGCGAAAGAACTCAATTCAACCAGAAAGTGTTACTTTTGAACCAAAGCTCATATTTGAACAACAAACACCTATTAGGGGTATCCTACGTCGAGAAAGCTAAAGAACCACTCAGTTTGGTAATCAGAGCTTTCCCTGAGGAGTTAGACCAAAGTGTATCTCAGAATTGGCGAAAGATGTCAATTCAACCAGAAAGTGATACTTTTGAACCAAAGCTCTGATTTGTTTTTAGGGTTAGGATTAGGGCTAGGGTTAGGGTTAGGGTTAGGGTTAGGGTTAGGGTTAGGGTTAGGGTTAGGGTTAGGGTTACGGTTAGGGTTAGTGTTAGGGTTAGGGCTAGGGTTAGGGTTAGGGTTAGATTCAAAGAACAAAAAACAAACACCCATTAGGGGTGTCCTGAGTTGGGAAACCTAAAAAACCACTCTGTTTGGTGATCAGAGCTTTCCCTGAGGAGTTAGACCAAACCGTATCTCAGAATTGGCGAAAGAAGTCAATTCAACCAGAAAGTGTTACTTTTGAACGAAAGGTCAGATCTGAACAACAAACACCTATTAGGGGTGTCCTGAGTCGGGAAAGGTAAAAAAAACCACTTCATTCTCTGATCAGAGCTTTCCCTGAGGAGTTGGACCAAACCGTATCTCAGAATTGGCGAAAGAACTCAATTCAACCAGAAAGTGTTACTTTTGAACCAAAGCTCAGATTCGAACAACAAACACCTTTTAGGGGTGTCCTAAGTCGAGAAAGCTAGAAAACCACTCCGTTTGGTGATCAGAGCTTTCCCTGAGGAGTTAGACCAAACCGTATCTCAGAGTTGTTGAAAGAACTCAATTCAACCAGAAAGTGTTACTTTTGAACCAAAGCTCTGATTTGTTAGGGTTAGGGTTAGGGTTAGGGTTAGGGTTGGGGTTGGGGTTGGGGTTGGGGTTGGGGTTGGGGTTGGGGTTGGGTTGGGTTGGGGTTGGGTTGGGGTTGGGGTTGGGGTTGGGGTTGGGGTTGGGGTTGGGGTTAGGGTTAGGGTTGGCGTTGGGGTTGGGGTTACTGTTAGGGTTAGGGTTAGGGTTAGGGTTAGGGTTAGGGTTAGGGTTAGTGTTAGGGTTAGGGTTCGGGTTCGGGTTCGGGTTCGGGTTCGGGTTCGGGTTCGGGTTCGGGTTCGGGTTAGGGTTAGGGTTAGGGTTAGGGTTAGGGTTAGGGTTAGGGTTAGGGTTAGGGTTAGGATTAGGTACAAACAACAAAATATAAATACCTATTAGGGGTATCCTACGTCGAGAAAGCTAAAAAACCACTCCGTTTGGTGATCAGAGATTTCCCTGAGGAGTTAGACCAAACCGTATCTCAGAATTGGCGAAAGAACTCAATTCAACCAGAAAGTGTTACTTTTGAACCAAAGCTCATATTTGAACAACAAACACCTATTAGGGGTATCCTACGTCGAGAAAGCTAAAGAACCACTCAGTTTGGTAATCAGAGCTTTCCCTGAGGAGTTAGACCAAAGTGTATCTCAGAATTGGCGAAAGATGTCAATTCAACCAGAAAGTGATACTTTTGAACCAAAGCTCTGATTTGTTTTTAGGGTTAGGATTAGGGCTAGGGTTAGGGTTAGGGTTAGGGTTAGGGTTAGGGTTAGGGTTACGGTTAGGGTTAGTGTTAGGGTTAGGGCTAGGGTTAGGGTTAGGGTTAGATTCAAAGAACAAAAAACAAACACCCATTAGGGGTGTCCTGAGTTGGGAAACCTAAAAAACCACTCTGTTTGGTAATCAGAGCTTTCCCTGAGGAGTTAGACCAAACCGTATCTCAGAATTGGCGAAAGAAGTCAATTCAACCAGAAAGTGTTACTTTTGAACGAAAGCTCAGATCTGAACAACAAACACCTATTAGGGGTGTCCTGAGTCGGGAAAGGTAAAAAAACCACTTCATTCTCTGATCAGAGCTTTCCCTCAGGAGTTGGACCAAACCGTATCTCAGAATTGGCGAAAGAATTCAATTCAACCAGAAAGTGTTACTTTTGAACTAAAGCTCAGATTCGAACAACAAACAGCTATTAGGGGTGTCCTGAGTCAGGAAAGCTAAAAAACCAGTTCATTCGCTGATCAGAGCTTTCCCTGAGGAGTTAGACCAAACCGTATCTTAGAATTGGCGAAAGAACTAAGTTCAACCAGAAAGTGTTACTTTTCAACCAAAGCTCAGATTTGTAAGGGTTAGGGTTAGGGTTAGGGTTAGGGTTAGGGTTAGGGTTAGGGTTAGGGTTAGGATTAGATACAAACAACAAAATATAAACACCTATTAGGGGTATCCTGAGTCGAGAAAGCTAAAAAACCACTCCATTTGCTGATCAGAGCTTTCCCTGAGGAGTTAAACCAAAGTGTATCTCAGAATTGGCGAAAGAACTCAATTCAACCAGAAAGTGTTACTTTTGAACCAAAGCTCAGATTTGAACAACAAACAGATATTAGGGGTGTCCTGAGTCAGGAAAGCTAAAAAACCAGTTCATTCGCTGATCAGAGCTTTCCCTGAGGAGGTAGACCAAACCGTATCTCAGAATTGTTGAAAGACTCAATTCAACCAGAAAGTGTTACTTTTGAACCAAAGCTCTGATTTGTTAGGGTTAGGGTTAGGGTTGGGGTTGGGGTTGCGGTTGGGGTTGGGGTTGGGGTTGGGTTGGGGTTGGGGTTGGGGTTGGGGTTGGGGTTGGGGTTAGGGTTAGGGTTAGGGTTAGGGTTAGGGTTAGGGTTAGGGTTAGGGTTAGGGTTAGGGTTAGGGTTAGGGTTAGGGTTAGGGTTAGGGTTAGGGTTAGGGTTAGGGTTAGGGTTAGGGTTAGGGTTAGGGTTAGATTCAAAGAACAAAAAACAAACACCCACCTATTAGGGGTGTCCTGAGTTGGGAAAGCTAAAAAACCACCTCATTCGCTGATCAGAGCTTTCCCTGAGGAGTTAGACCAAAGTGTATCTCAGAATTGACGAAAGAACTCAATTTAACCAGAAAGTGTTACTTTTGAACCAAAGCTCAGATTTGAACAACAAACACCTATTAGGGGTGTCCTGAGTCGGGAAAGGTAAAAAAACCACTTCATTCTCTGATCAGAGCTTTCCCTGAGGAGTTGGACCAAACCGTATCTCAGAATTGGCGAAAGAACTCAATTCAACCAGAAAGTGTTACTTTTGAACCAAAGCTCAGATTCGAACAACAAACACCTTTTAGGGGTGTCCTAAGTCGAGAAAGCTAGAAAACCACTCCGTTTGGTGATCAGAGCTTTCCCTGAGGAGTTAGACCAAAAAGTATCTCAGAATTGTTGAAAGAACTCAATTCAACCAGAAAGTGTTACTTTTGAACCAAAGCTATGATTTGTTAGGGTTAGGGTTAGGGTTAGGGTTGGGGTTGGGGTTGGGGTTGGGGTTGGGGTTGGGTTGGGGTTGGGGTTGGGTTGGGGTTGGGGTTGGGGTTGGGGTTAGGGTTAGGGTTGGCGTTGGGGTTGGGGTTAGGGTTAGGGTTAGGGTTAGGGTTAGGGTTAGGGTTAGGGTTCGGGTTCGGGTTCGGGTTCGGGTTCGGGTTAGGGTTAGGGTTAGGGTTAGGGTTAGGGTTAGGGTTAGGGTTAGGGTTAGGGTTAGGGTTAGGGTTAGGGTAAGGGTTAGGGTTAGGGTTAGGATTAGGTACAAACAACAAAATATAAACACCTATTAGGGGTATCCTACGTCGAGAAAGCTAAAAAACCACTCCGTTTGGTGATCAGAGATTTCCCTGAGGAGTTAGACCAAACCGTATCTCAGAATTGGCAAAAGAACTCAATTCAACCAGAAAGTGTTACTTTTGAACCAAAGCTCATATTTGAACAACAAACACCTATTAGGGGTATCCTACATCGAGAAAGCTAAAGAACCACTCAGTTTGGTAATCAGAGCTTTCCCTGAGGAGTTAGACCAAAGTGTATCTCAGAATTGGCGAAAGAACTCAATTCAAGCAGAAAGTGATACTTTTGAACCAAAGCTCTGATTTGTTTTTAGGGTTAGGATTAGGGTTAGGGTTAGGGTTAGGGTTAGGGTTAGGGTTAGGGTTAGGGTTAGGGTTAGGGTTAGGGTTAGGGTTAGGGTTAGATTCAAAGAACAAAAAACAAACACCCATTAGGGGTGTCCTGAGTTGGGAAACCCAAAAAAACTGCTCCGTTTCATGATCTGAGCTTTCCCTGATGAGTTAAGCCATAGTGTATCTTAGAATTGGCGAAAGAACTCAATTCAAACAGAAAGTGTTACTTTTGAACAAAAGCTCAGATCTGAACAACAAACACCTATTAGGGGTGTCCTGAGTCGGGAAAGGTAAAAAAACCACTTCATTCTCTGATCAGAGCTTTCCCTCAGGAGTTGGACCAAACCGTATCTCAGAATTGGCGAAAGAATTCAATTCAACCAGAAAGTGTTACTTTTGAACCAAAGCTCAGATTCGAATAACAAACAGCTATTAGGGGTGTCCTGAGTCAGGAAAGCTAAAAAACCACTCAGTTTGGTGATCAGAGCTTTCCCTGAGGAGTTAGACCAAACCGTATCTCAGAATTGGCGAAAGAACTCAATTCAAGCAGAAAGTGTTACTTTTGAACCAAAGCTCTGATTTGTTGTTAGGGTTAGGGTTAGGGTTAGGGTTAGGGTTAGGGTTAGGGTTAGGGTTAGGGTTAGGGTTAGCGTTAGCGTTAGCGTTAGCGTTAGCGTTAGCGTTAGGGTTCGATACAAACAACAAAAAACAAACACCTATAAGGGGTATCCTGAGTCGAGAAACCTAAAAAACCACTCCGTTTGGTTATCAGAGCTTTCCCTGAGGAGTTAGACCAAACCGTATCTCAGAATTGGCGAAAGAAGTCAATTCAACCAGAAAGTGTTACTTTTGAACCAAAGCTCGGATTCGAACAACAAAAACCTATTAGGGGTGTCTTAAGTCGAGAAAACTAGAAAATCAATCAGTTTGGTGATCAGAGGTTTCCCTGAGGAGTTAAACCAATGCGTATCTCAGAATTGGCGAAAGAACTCAATTCAACCAGAAAGTGTTACTTTTGAACCAAAGCTCAGATTTGAACAGCAAACAGCTATTAGGGGTGTCCTGAGTCAGGAAAGCTAAAAAACCAGTTCATTCGCTGATCAGAGCTTTCCCTGAGGAGTTAGACCAAACCGTATCTTAGAATTGGGGAAAGAAGTCAATTCAACCAGAAAGTGTTACTTTTGAACCAAAGCTCAGATTTGTTAGGGTTAGGGTTAGGGTTAGGGTTAGGGTTAGGGTTAGGGTTAGGGTTAGGGTTAGGGTTAGGGTTCGGGTTCGGGTTAGGGTTAGGGTTAGGGTTAGGGTTAGGGTTAGGGTTAGGGTTAGGGTTAGGGTTAGGGTTAGGGTTAGGGTTAGGGTTAGGGTTAGGGTTAGGGTTAGGGTTAGGGTTAGGGTTAGGGTTAGGGTTAGGTACAAACAACAAAATATAAACACCTATTAGGGGTATCCTACCTCGAGAAAGCTAAAAAACCACTCCGTTTGGTGATCAGAGATTTCCCTGAGGAGTTAGACCAAACCGTATCTCAGAATTGGCGAAATAT
>NW_022473676.1:0-20000 GCF_009769535.1 Thamnophis elegans | reverse complement strand
GAATTGGCGAAATAACTCAATTCAACCAGAAAGTGTTACTTTTGAACCAAAGCTCTGATTTGTTGTTAGGGTTAGGGTTAGGGTTAGGGTTAGGGTTAGGGTTAGGGTTAGGGTTAGGGTTAGGGTTAGGGTTAGGGTTAGGGTTAGGGTTAGGGTTAGGGTTAGGGTTAGGGCTAGGGCTAGGGTTAGGGTTAGGGTTAGGGTTAGGGTTAGGGTTAGGGTTAGGGTTAGGGTTGCGCTTAGGGTTAGGGCTAGGGTTAGGGTTAGGGTTAGGGTTAGGGTTAGGGTTAGGGTTAGGGTTAGGGTTAGGGTTAGGGTTAGGGTTAGGGTTAGGGTTAGGGTTAGGGTTAGGGTTAGGGTTAGGGTTAGGGTTAGGGTTAGGATTAGGTACAAACAACAAAATATAAACACCCATTAGGGGTGTCCTGAGTTGGGAAACCTAAAAAACCGCTCCGTTTCGTGATCTGAGCTTTCCCTGATGAGTTAAGCCATAGTGTATCTTAGAATTGGCGAAAGAAGTCAATTCAACCAGAAAGTGTTACTTTTGAAACAAAGCTCGGATTCGAACAACAAAAACCTATTAGGGGTGTTTTAAGTCGAGAAAACTAGAAAATCCCTCAGTTTGGTGATCAGAGGTTTCCGTGAGGAGTTAGACCAAAGTGTATCTCAGAATTGGCGAAAGAAGTCAATTCAACCAGAAAGTGATACTTTTGAACCAAAGCTGTGATTTGTTGTTAGGGTTAGGATTAGGGTTAGGGTTAGGGTTAGGGTTAGGGTTAGGGTTAGGGTTAGGGTTAGATTCAAAGAACAAAAAACAAACACCCATTAGGGGTGTCCTGAGTTGGGAAACCTAAAAAACCGCTCCGTTTCGTGATCTGAGCTTTCCCTGATGAGTTAAGCCATAGTGTATCTTAGAATTGGCGAAAGAAGTCAATTCAACCAGAAAGTGTTACTTTTGAAACAAAGCTCGGATTCGAACAACAAAAACCTATTAGGGGTGTTTTAAGTCGAGAAAACTAGAAAATCCCTCAGTTTGGTGATCAGAGGTTTCCGTGAGGAGTTAAACCAAAGTGTATCTCAGAATTGGCCTAATATCTCAATTCAACCAGAAAATGTTACTTTTGAACCAAAGCTCAGATTTGAACAACAAAGAGGTATTAGGGGTGTCCTGAGTCAGGAAAGCTAAAAAACCACTCCGTTTGGTGATAAGAGCTTTCCCTGAGGAGTTAAACCAATGCGTATCTCAGAATTGGCGGAAGAACTCAATTCAACCAGAAAGTGTTACTTTTGAACCAAAGCTCAGATTTGAACAACAAACAGCTATTAGGGGTGTCCAGAGTCAGGAAAGCTAAAAAACCAGTTCATTCGCTGATCAGAGCTTTCCCTGAGGAGTTAGACCAAACCGTATCTTAGAATTGGGGAAAGAACTCAATTCAACCAGAAAGTGTTACTTTTGAACCAAAGCTCAGATTTGTTAGGGTTAGGGTTAGGGTTAGGGTTAGGGTTAGGGTTAGGGTTATGGTTAGGGTTAGGGTTAGGGTTCGGGTTCGGGTTAGGGTTAGGGTTAGGGTTAGGGTTAGGGTTAGGGTTAGGGTTAGGGTTAGGGTTAGGGTTAGGGTTAGGGTTAGGGTTAGGGTTAGGGTTAGGGTTAGGGTTAGGGTTACGGTTACGGTTAGGGTTAGGGTTACGGTTAGGGTTAGGACTAGGACTAGGGTTAGGGTTAGGGTTAGGGTTAGGGTTGGGGCTAGGGCTAGGGCTAGGGTTAGGGTTAGGGTTAGGGTTAGGGTTAGGGTTAGGGTTAGGGCTAGGGTTAGGGTTAGGGTTAGATTCAAAGAACGAAAAACAAACACCCATTAGGGGTGTCCTGAGTTCGGAAACCTAAAAAACCGCTCCGTTTCGTGATCTGAGCTTTCCCTGAGGAGCTACACCAAAGCGTATCTCAGAAATGGTGAAAGAACACAATTCAACCAGAAAGTGTTACTTTTGAACCAAAGCTCAGATTCGAACAACAAACATCTATTAGGGGTGTCCTGAGTGGGGAAAGGTAAAAAACCACTCCGTTTGGTGATCAGAGCTTTCCCTGAGGAGTTAGACAAAAGCTTATCTCAGAATTGGCGAAAGAACTCAATTCAACCAGAAAGTGTTACTTTTGAACCAAAGCTCGGATTCGAACAACAAACACCTATTAGGGGTGTCTTAAGTCAAGAAAAGTAGAAAATCACTCAGTTTGGTGATCAGAGGTTTCCGTGAGGAGTTAAACCAAAGATTATCTCAGGATTGGCCTAATATCTCAATTCAACCAGAAAGTGTTACTTTTAAACCATAGCTCAGATTTGAACAACAAACAGGTATTAGGGGTGTCCTGAGTCAGGAAACCTAAAAAACCACTCCGTTTGGTGATCAGAGCTTTCCCTGAGGAGTTAGACAAAAGTGTATCTCAGAATTGGGGAAAGAACTCAATTCAACCAGAAAGTGTTACTTTTGAACCAAAGCTCAGATTTGTTAGGGTTAGGGTTAGGGTTAGGGTTAGGGTTAGGGTTAGGGTTAGGGTTAGGGTTAGGGTTAGGGTTAGGGTTAGGGTTAGGGTTAGGGTTAGGGTTAGGGTTAGGGTTAGGGTTAGGGTTAGGGTTAGGGTTAGGGTATGGTTAGGGTTAGGGTTAGGGTTAGGGTTAGGGTTAGGGTTACGGTTAGGGTTAGGGTTAGGGTTAGGGTTAGGGTTAGGGTTAGGGTTAGGGTTAGGGTTAGGGTTAGGGTTAGGGTTAGGGTTAGGGTTAGGGTTAGGGTTAGGGTTAGGGTTAGGGTTAGGGTTAGGGTTAGGGTTAGGGTTAGGGTTAGGGTTAGGGTTAGGGTTAGGGTTAGGGTTAGGGTTAGGGTTAGGGTTAGGGTTAGGGTTAGGGTTAGATTCAAAGAACGAAAAACAAACACCAATTAGGGGTGTCCTGAGGTCAGAAACCTAAAAAACCGCTCCGTTTCGTGATCTGAGCTTTCCCTGAGGAGTTAAACCAAAGCGTATCTCAGAATTGGCGAAAGAACACAATTCAACCAGAAAGTGTTACTTTTTAACCAAAGCTCAGATTTGAACAACAAACACGTATTAGGGGTGTCCTGAGTCGGGAAAGGTAAAAAAACCACTTCATTCTCTGAACAGAGCTTTCCCTGAGGAGTTGGACCAAACCGTATCTCAGAATTTGCGAAAGAATTCAATTCAACCAGAAAGTGTTACTTTTGAACCAAAGCTCAGATTCGAACAACAAACAGCTATTAGGGGTGTCCTGAGTCAGGAAAGCTAAAAAACCACTCCGTTTGGTGATCAGAGCTTTCCCTGAGGAGTTAGACCAAACCGTATCTCAGAATTGGCGAAAGAAGTCAATTCAACCAGAAAGTGTTACATTTGAACCAAAGCTCGGATTCGAACAACAAACACCTATTAGGGGTGTCTTAAGTCAAGAAAAGTATGAAATCACTCAGTTTGGTGATCAGAGGTTTCCGTGAGGAGTTAAACCAAAGATTATCTCAGGATTGGCCTAATATCTCAATTCAACCAGAAAGTGTTACTTTTGAACCAAAGCTCAGATTTGAACAACAAACACCTATTAGGTGTGTCCTGAATCGGGAAAGGTAAAAAACCACTTCATTGGCTGATCAGAGCTTTCCCTGAGGAGTTAGACCAAACCGTATCTTAGAATTGGGGAAAGAACTCAATTCAACCAGAAAGTGTTACTTTTGAACCAAAGCTCAGATTTGTTAGGGTTAGGGTTAGGGTTAGGGTTAGGGTTAGGGTTAGGGTTAGGGTTAGGGTTAGGGTTAGGGTTAGGGTTAGGGTTAGGGTTAGGGTTAGGGTTAGGGTTAGCGTTAGCGTTAGCGTTAGGGTTAGGGTTAGGGTTAGGGTTAGGGTTAGGGTTAGGGTTAGGGTTAGGGTTAGGGTTAGGGTTAGGGTTAGGGTTAGGGTTAGGGTTAGATTCAAAGAACAAAAAACAAACACCCACCTATTAGGGGTGTCCTGAGTTGGGAAAGCTAAAAAACCACCTCATTCGCTGATCAGAGCTTTCCCTGAGGAGTTAGACCAAAGTGTATCTCAGAATTGACGAAAGAACTCAATTTAACCAGAAAGTGTTACTTTTGAACCAAAGCTCAGATTCGAACAACAAACACCTATTAGGGGTGTCCTGAGTCAGGAAAGCTAAAAAACCACTCCGTTTGGTGATCAGAGCTTTCCCTGAGGAGTTAGACCAAACCGTATCTCAGAATTGGCGAAAGAAGTCAATTCAACCAGAAAGTGTTACTTTTGAACCAAAGCTCGGATTCGAACAACAAACAGCTATTAGGGGTGTCCAGAGTCAGGAAAGCTAAAAAACCAGTTCATTCGCTGATCAGAGCTTTCCCTGAGGAGTTAGACCAAACCGTATCTTAGAATTGGGGAAAGAACTCAATTCAACCAGAAAGTGTTACTTTTGAAACAAAGCTCAGATTTGTTAGGGTTAGGGTTAGGGTTAGGGTTAGGGTTAGGGTTAGGGTTAGGGTTAGGGTTAGGGTTAGGGTTAGGGTTAGGGTTAGGGTTCGGGTTCGGGTTAGGGTTAGGGTTAGGGTTAGGGTTAGGGTTAGGGTTAGGGTTAGGGTTAGGGTTAGGGTTAGGGTTAGGGTTAGGGTTAGGGTTAGGGTTAGGGTTACGGTTACGGTTAGGGTTAGGGTTACGGTTAGGGTTAGGACTAGGACTAGGGTTAGGGTTAGGGTTAGGGTTAGGGTTGGGGCTAGGGCTAGGGCTAGGGTTAGGGTTAGGGTTAGGGTTAGGGTTAGGGTTAGGGTTAGGGCTAGGGTTAGGGTTAGGGTTAGATTCAAAGAACGAAAAACAAACACCCATTAGGGGTGTCCTGAGTTCGGAAACCTAAAAAACCGCTCCGTTTCGTGATCTGAGCTTTCCCTGAGGAGTTAAACCAAAGCGTATCTCAGAATTGGCGAAAGAACACAATTCAACCAGAAAGTGTTACTTTTGAACCAAAGCTCAGATTCGAACAACAAACACCTATTAGGGGTGTACTGAGTCGGGAAAGGTAAAAAACCACTCCGTTTGGTGATCAGAGCTTTCCCTGAGGAGTTAGACCAAAGCGTATCTCAGAATTGGCGAAAGAACTCAATTCAACCAGAAAGTGTTACTTTTGAACCAAAGCTCAGATTCGAACAACAAACACCTATTAGGGGTGTCTTAAGTCAAGAAAAGTAGAAAATCACTCAGTTTGGTGATCAGAGGTTTCCGTGAGGAGTTAAACCAAAGATTATCTCAGGATTGGCCTAATATCTCAATTCAACCAGAAAGTGTTACTTTTAAACCATAGCTCAGATTTGAACAACAAACAGGTATTAGGGGTGTCCTGAGTCAGGAAAGCTAAAAAACCACTCCGTTTGGTGATCAGAGCTTTCCCTGAGGAGTTAGACCAAAGTGTATCTCAGAATTGGGGAAAGAACTCAATTCAACCAGAAAGTGTTACTTTTGAACCAAAGCTCAGATTTGTTAGGGTTAGGGTTAGGGTTAGGGTTAGGGTTAGGGTTAGGGTTAGGGTTAGGGTTAGGGTTAGGGTTAGGGTTAGGGTTAGGGTTAGGGTTAGGGTTAGGGTTAGGGTTAGGGTTAGGGTTAGGGTAGGGTTAGGGTTAGGGTTAGGGTTAGGGTTAGGGTTACGGTTAGGGTTAGGGTTAGGGTTAGGGTTAGGGTTAGGGTTAGGGTTAGGGTTAGGGTTAGGGTTAGGGTTAGGGTTAGGGTTAGGGTTAGGGTTAGGGTTAGGGTTAGGGTTAGGGTTAGGGTTAGGGTTAGGGTTAGGGTTAGGGTTAGGGTTAGGGTTAGGGTTAGGGTTAGGGTTAGGGTTAGGGTTAGGGTTAGGGTTAGGTTAGGGTTAGGGTTAGGGTTAGATTCAAAGAACAAAAAACAAACACCAATTAGGGGTGTCCTGAGGTCAGAAACCTAAAAAACCGCTCCGTTTCGTGATCTGAGCTTTCCCTGAGGAGTTAAACCAAAGCGTATCTCAGAATTGGCGAAAGAACACAATTCAACCAGAAAGTGTTACTTTTTAACCAAAGCTCAGATTTGAACAACAAACACGTATTAGGGGTGTCCTGAGTCGGGAAAGGTAAAAAAACCACTTCATTCTCTGAACAGAGCTTTCCCTGAGGAGTTGGACCAAACCGTATCTCAGAATTTGCGAAAGAATTCAATTCAACCAGAAAGTGTTACTTTTGAACCAAAGCTCAGATTCGAACAACAAACAGCTATTAGGGGTGTCCTGAGTCAGGAAAGCTAAAAAACCACTCCGTTTGGTGATCAGAGCTTTCCCTGAGGAGTTAGACCAAACCGTATCTCAGAATTGGCGAAAGAAGTCAATTCAACCAGAAAGTGTTACATTTGAACCAAAGCTCGGATTCGAACAACAAACACCTATTAGGGGTGTCTTAAGTCAAGAAAAGTATGAAATCACTCAGTTTGGTGATCAGAGGTTTCCGTGAGGAGTTAGACCAAAATGTATCTCAGAATTGACGAAAGAACTCAATTTAACCAGAAAGTGTTACTTTTGAACCAAAGCTCAGATTCGAACAACAAACACCTATTAGGGGTGTCCTGAGTCAGGAAAGCTAAAAAACCACTCCGTTTGGTGATCAGAGCTTTCCCTGAGGAGTTAGACCAAACCGTATCTCAGAATTGGCGAAAGAAGTCAATTCAACCAGAAAGTGTTACTTTTGAACCAAAGCTCAGATTCGAACAACAAACAGCTATTAGGGGTGTCCAGAGTCAGGAAAGCTAAAAAACCAGTTCATTCGCTGATCAGAGCTTTCCCTGAGGAGTTAGACCAAACCGTATCTTAGAATTGGGGAAAGAACTCAATTCAACCAGAAAGTGTTACTTTTGAAACAAAGCTCAGATTTGTTAGGGTTAGGGTTAGGGTTAGGGTTAGGGTTAGGGTTAGGGTTAGGGTTATGGTTAGGGTTAGGGTTAGGGTTCGGGTTCGGGTTAGGGTTAGGGTTAGGGTTAGGGTTAGGGTTAGGGTTAGGGTTAGGGTTAGGGTTAGGGTTAGGGTTAGGGTTAGGGTTAGGGTTAGGGTTAGGGTTACGGTTACGGTTAGGGTTAGGGTTACGGTTAGGGTTAGGACTAGGACTAGGGTTAGGGTTAGGGTTAGGGTTAGGGTTGGGGCTAGGGCTAGGGCTAGGGTTAGGGTTAGGGTTAGGGTTAGGGTTAGGGTTAGGGTTAGGGCTAGGGTTAGGGTTAGGGTTAGATTCAAAGAACGAAAAACAAACACCCATTAGGGGTGTCCTGAGTTCGGAAACCTAAAAAACCGCTCCGTTTCGTGATCTGAGCTTTCCCTGAGGAGTTAAACCAAAGCGTATCTCAGAATTGGCGAAAGAACACAATTCAACCAGAAAGTGTTACTTTTGAACCAAAGCTCAGATTCGAACAACAAACATCTATTAGGGGTGTCCTGAGTCGGGAAAGCTTAAAAAACACTCCGTTTGGTGATCAGAGCTTTCCCTGAAGAGCTACACCAAAGCGTATCTCAGAATTGGCGAAAGAACTCAATTCAACCAGAAAGTGTTACTTTTGAACCAAAGCTCAGATTCGAACAACAAACACCTATTAGGGGTTTCCTAAGTCAAGAAAAGTAGAAAATCACTCAGTTTGGTGATCAGAGGTTTCCGTGAGGAGTTAAACCAAAGATTATCTCAGGATTGGCCTAATATCTCAATTCAACCAGAAAGTGTTACTTTTAAACCATAGCTCAGATTTGAACAACAAACAGGTATTAGGGGTGTCCTGAGTCAGGAAAGCTAAAAAACCACTCCGTTTGGTGATCAGAGCTTTCCCTGAGGAGTTAGACAAAAGTGTATCTCAGAATTGGGGAAAGAACTCAATTCAACCAGAAAGTGTTACTTTTGAACCAAAGCTCAGATTTGTTAGGGTTAGGGTTAGGGTTAGGGTTAGGGTTAGGGTTAGGGTTAGGGTTAGGGTTAGGGTTAGGGTTAGGGTTAGGGTTAGGGTTAGGGTTAGGGTTAGGGTTAGGGTTAGGGTTAGGGTTAGGGTTAGGGTTAGGGTTAGGGTTAGGGTAGGGTTAGGGTTAGGGTTAGGGTTAGGGTTAGGGTTACGGTTAGGGTTAGGGTTAGGGTTAGGGTTAGGGTTAGGGTTAGGGTTAGGGTTAGGGTTAGGGTTAGGGTTAGGGTTAGGGTTAGGGTTAGGGTTAGGGTTAGGGTTAGGGTTAGGGTTAGGGTTAGGGTTAGGGTTAGGGTTAGGGTTAGGGTTAGGGTTAGGGTTAGGGTTAGGGTTAGGGTTAGGGTTAGGGTTAGGTTTAGGGTTAGGGTTAGGGTTAGGGTTAGATTCAAAGAACGAAAAACAAACACCAATTAGGGGTGTCCTGAGGTCAGAAACCTAAAAAACCGCTCCGTTTCGTGATCTGAGCTTTCCCTGAGGAGTTAAACCAAAGCGTATCTCAGAATTGGCGAAAGAACACAATTCAACCAGAAAGTGTTACTTTTTAACCAAAGCTCAGATTTGAACAACAAACACGTATTAGGGGTGTCCTGAGACGGGAAAGGTAAAAAAAACACTTCGTTCCTTGATCAGAGCTTTCCCTGAGGAGTTGGACCAAACCGTATCTCAGAATTGGCGAAAGAATTCAATTCAACCAGAAAGTGTTACTTTTGAACCAAAGCTCAGATTCGAACAACAAACAGCTATTAGGGGTGTCCTGAGTCAGGAAAGCTAAAAAACCACTCCGTTTGGTGATCAGAGCTTTCCCTGAGGAGTTAGACCAAACCGTATCTCAGAATTGGCGAAAGAAGTCAATTCAACCAGAAAGTGTTACATTTGAACCAAAGCTCGGATTCGAACAACAAACACCTATTAGGGGTGTCTTAAGTCAAGAAAAGTATGAAATCACTCAGTTTGGTGATCAGAGGTTTCCGTGAGGAGTTAAACCAAAGATTATCTCAGGATTGGCCTAATATCTCAATTCAACCAGAAAGTGTTACTTTTAAACCATAGCTCAGATTTGAACAACAAACAGGTATTAGGGGTGTCCTGAGTCAGGAAAGCTAAAAAACCAGTTCATTCGCTGATCAGAGCTTTCCCTGAGGAGTTAAACCAAAGTGTATCTCAGAATTGGCGAAAGAACTCAATTCAACCAGAAAGTGTTACTTTTGAACCAAAGCTCAGATTTGAACAACAAACACCTATTAGGTGTGTCCTGAATCGGGAAAGGTAAAAAACCACTTCATTGGCTGATCAGAGCTTTCCCTGAGGAGTTAGACCAAACCGTATCTCAGAATTGGCGAAAGAACTCAATTCAACCAGAAAGTGTTACTTTTGAACCAAAGCTCAGATTTGTTAGGGTTAGGGTTAGGGTTAGGGTTAGGGTTAGGGTTAGGGTTAGGGTTAGGGTTAGGGTTAGGGTTAGGGTTAGGGTTAGGGTTAGCGTTAGCGTTAGCGTTAGGGTTAGGGTTAGGGTTAGGGTTAGGGTTAGGGTTAGGGTTAGGGTTAGGGTTAGGGTTAGGGTTAGGGTTAGGGTTAGGGTTAGGGTTAGGGTTAGGGTTAGATTCAAAGAACAAAAAACAAACACCCACCTATTAGGGGTGTCCTGAGTTGGGAAAGCTAAAAAACCACCTCATTCGCTGATCAGAGCTTTCCCTGAGGAGTTAGACCAAAATGTATCTCAGAATTGACGAAAGAACTCAATTTAACCAGAAAGTGTTACTTTTGAACCAAAGCTCAGATTCGAACAACAAACAGCTATTAGGGGTGTCCTGAGTCAGGAAAGCTAAAAAACCACTCCGTTTGGTGATCAGAGCTTTCCCTGAGGAGTTAGACCAAACCGTATCTCAGAATTGGCGAAAGAAGTCAATTCAACCAGAAAGTGTTACATTTGAACCAAAGCTCGGATTCGAACAACAAACACCTATTAGGGGTGTCTTAAGTCAAGAAAAGTATGAAATCACTCAGTTTGGTGATCAGAGGTTTCCGTGAGGAGTTAGACCAAAATGTATCTCAGAATTGACGAAAGAACTCAATTTAACCAGAAAGTGTTACTTTTGAACCAAAGCTCAGATTCGAACAACAAACACCTATTAGGGGTGTCCTGAGTCAGGAAAGCTAAAAAACCACTCCGTTTGGTGATCAGAGCTTTCCCTGAGGAGTTAGACCAAACCGTATCTCAGAATTGGCGAAAGAAGTCAATTCAACCAGAAAGTGTTACTTTTGAACCAAAGCTCGGATTCGAACAACAAACAGCTATTAGGGGTGTCCAGAGTCAGGAAAGCTAAAAAACCAGTTCATTCGCTGATCAGAGCTTTCCCTGAGGAGTTAGACCAAACCGTATCTTAGAATTGGGGAAAGAACTCAATTCAACCAGAAAGTGTTACTTTTGAAACAAAGCTCAGATTTGTTAGGGTTAGGGTTAGGGTTAGGGTTAGGGTTAGGGTTAGGGTTAGGGTTATGGTTAGGGTTAGGGTTAGGGTTCGGGTTCGGGTTAGGGTTAGGGTTAGGGTTAGGGTTAGGGTTAGGGTTAGGGTTAGGGTTAGGGTTAGGGTTAGGGTTAGGGTTAGGGTTAGGGTTAGGGTTACGGTTACGGTTAGGGTTAGGGTTACGGTTAGGGTTAGGACTAGGACTAGGGTTAGGGTTAGGGTTAGGGTTAGGGTTGGGGCTAGGGCTAGGGCTAGGGTTAGGGTTAGGGTTAGGGTTAGGGTTAGGGTTAGGGTTAGGGCTAGGGTTAGGGTTAGGGTTAGATTCAAAGAACGAAAAACAAACACCCATTAGGGGTGTCCTGAGTTCGGAAACCTAAAAAACCGCTCCGTTTCGTGATCTGAGCTTTCCCTGAGGAGTTAAACCAAAGCGTATCTCAGAATTGGCGAAAGAACACAATTCAACCAGAAAGTGTTGCTTTTGAACCAAAGCTCAGATTTGAACAACAAACACCTAATAGGGGTGTCCTGAGTCGGGAAAGCTTAAAAACCACTCCGTTTGGTGATCAGAGCTTTCCCTGAGGAGTTAGACCAAAGCGTATCTCAGAATTGGCGAAAGAACTCAATTCAACCAGAAAGTGTTACTTTTGAACCAAAGCTCAGATTCGAACAACAAACACCTATTAGGGGTGTCTTAAGTCAAGAAAAGTAGAAAATCACTCAGTTTGGTGATCAGAGGTTTCCGTGAGGAGTTAAACCAAAGATTATCTCAGGATTGGCCTAATATCTCAATTCAACCAGAAAGTGTTACTTTTAAACCATAGCTCAGATTTGAACAACAAACAGGTATTAGGGGTGTCCTGAGTCAGGAAAGCTAAAAAACCACTCCGTTTGGTGATCAGAGCTTTCCCTGAGGAGTTAGACAAAAGTGTATCTCAGAATTGGGGAAAGAACTCAATTCAACCAGAAAGTGTTACTTTTGAACCAAAGCTCAGATTTGTTAGGGTTAGGGTTAGGGTTAGGGTTAGGGTTAGGGTTAGGGTTAGGGTTAGGGTTAGGGTTAGGGTTAGGGTTAGGGTTAGGGTTAGGGTTAGGGTTAGGGTTAGGGTTAGGGTTAGGGTTAGGGTTAGGGTTAGGGTTAGGGTAGGGTTAGGGTTAGGGTTAGGGTTAGGGTTAGGGTTACGGTTAGGGTTAGGGTTAGGGTTAGGGTTAGGGTTAGGGTTAGGGTTAGGGTTAGGGTTAGGGTTAGGGTTAGGGTTAGGGTTAGGGTTAGGGTTAGGGTTAGGGTTAGGGTTAGGGTTAGGGTTAGGGTTAGGGTTAGGGTTAGGGTTAGGGTTAGGGTTAGGGTTAGGGTTAGGTTTAGGGTTAGGGTTAGGGTTAGATTCAAAGAACGAAAAACAAACACCAATTAGGGGTGTCCTGAGGTCAGAAACCTAAAAAACCGCTCCGTTTCGTGATCTGAGCTTTCCCTGAGGAGTTAAACCAAAGCGTATCTCAGAATTGGCGAAAGAACACAATTCAACCAGAAAGTGTTACTTTTTAACCAAAGCTCAGATTTGAACAACAAACACGTATTAGGGGTGTCCTGAGTCGGGAAAGGTAAAAAAACCACTTCATTCTCTGAACAGAGCTTTCCCTGAGGAGTTGGACCAAACCGTATCTCAGAATTTGCGAAAGAATTCAATTCAACCAGAAAGTGTTACTTTTGAACCAAAGCTCAGATTCGAACAACAAACAGCTATTAGGGGTGTCCTGAGTCAGGAAAGCTAAAAAACCACTCCGTTTGGTGATCAGAGCTTTCCCTGAGGAGTTAGACCAAACCGTATCTCAGAATTGGCGAAAGAAGTCAATTCAACCAGAAAGTGTTACATTTGAACCAAAGCTCGGATTCGAACAACAAACACCTATTAGGGGTGTCTTAAGTCAAGAAAAGTATGAAATCACTCAGTTTGGTGATCAGAGGTTTCCGTGAGGAGTTAAACCAAAGATTATCTCAGGATTGGCCTAATATCTCAATTCAACCAGAAAGTGTTACTTTTAAACCATAGCTCAGATTTGAACAACAAACAGGTATTAGGGGTGTCCTGAGTCAGGAAAGCTAAAAAACCACTCCGTTTGGTGATCAGAGCTTTCCCTGAGGAGTTAGACAAAAGTGTATCTCCGAATTGGCGAAAGAACTCAATTCAACCAGAAAGTGTTACATTTGAACCAAAGCTCAGATTTGAACAACAAACACCTATTAGGTGTGTCCTGAATCGGGAAAGGTAAAAAACCACTTCATTGGCTGATCAGAGCTTTCCCTGAGGAGTTAGACCAAACCGTATCTTAGAATTGGGGAAAGAACTCAATTCAACCAGAAAGTGTTACTTTTGAACCAAAGCTCAGATTTGTTAGGGTTAGGGTTAGGGTTAGGGTTAGGGTTAGGGTTAGGGTTAGGGTTAGGGTTAGGGTTAGGGTTAGGGTTAGGGTTAGGGTTAGGGTTAGGGTTAGGGTTAGGGTTAGCGTTAGCGTTAGGGTTAGGGTTAGGGTTAGGGTTAGGGTTAGGGTTAGGGTTAGGGTTAGGGTTAGGGTTAGGGTTAGGGTTAGGGTTAGGGTTAGGGTTAGGGTTAGATTCAAAGAACAAAAAACAAACACCCACCTATTAGGGGTGTCCTGAGTTGGGAAAGCTAAAAAACCACCTCATTCGCTGATCAGAGCTTTCCCTGAGGAGTTAGACCAAAATGTATCTCAGAATTGACGAAAGAACTCAATTTAACCAGAAAGTGTTACTTTTGAACCAAAGCTCAGATTCGAACAAAAAACAGCTATTAGGGGTGTCCTGAGTCAGGAAAGCTAAAAAACCACTCCGTTTGGTGATCAGAGCTTTCCCTGAGGAGTTAGACCAAACCGTATCTCAGAATTGGCGAAAGAAGTCAATTCAACCAGAAAGTGTTACTTTTGAACCAAAGCTCGGATTCGAACAACAAACACCTATTAGTGGTGTCTTAAGTCAAGAAAAGTAGAAAATCACTCAGTTTGGTGATCAGAGGTTTCCGTGAGGAGTTAAACCAAAGATTATCTCAGGATTGGCCTAATATCTCAATTCAACCAGAAAGTGTTACTTTTAAACCATAGCTCAGATTTGAACAACAAACAGGTATTAGGGGTGTCCTGAGTCAGGAAAGCTAAAAAACCACTCCTTTTGGTGATCAGAGCTTTCCCTGAGGAGTTAGACAAAAGTGTATCTCAGAATTGGGGAAAGAACTCAATTCAACCAGAAAGTGTTACTTTTGAACCAAAGCTCAGATTTGAACAACAAACACGTATTAGGGGTGTCCTGAGTCGGGAAAGGTAAAAAACCACTCCGTTTGGTGATCAGAGCTTTCCCTGAGGAGTTAGACCAAACCGTATCTCAGAATTGGCGAAAGAAGTCAATTCAACCAGAAAGTGTTACATTTGAACCAAAGCTCGGATTCGAACAACAAACACCTATTAGGGGTGTCTTAAGTCAAGAAAAGTAGAAAATCACTCAGTTTGGTGATCAGAGGTTTCCGTGAGGAGTTAAACCAAAGATTATCTCAGGATTGGCCTAATATCTCAATTCAACCAGAAAGTGTTACTTTTAAACCATAGCTCAGATTTGAACAACAAACAGGTATTAGCGGTGTCCTGAGTCAGGAAAGCTAAAAAACCACTCCGTTTGGTGATCAGAGCTTTCCCTGAGGAGTTAGACAAAAGTGTATCTCAGAATTGGGGAAAGAACTCAATTCAACCAGAAAGTGTTACTTTTGAACCAAAGCTCAGATTTGTTAGGGTTAGGGTTAGGGTTAGGGTTAGGGTTAGGGTTAGGGTTAGGGTTAGGGTTAGGGTTAGGGTTAGGGTTAGGGTTAGGGTTAGGGTTAGGGTTAGGGTTAGGGTTAGGGTTAGGGTTAGGGTTAGGGTTAGGGTTAGGGTTAGGGTTAGGGTTAGGGTTAGGGTTAGGGTTAGGGTTAGGGTTAGGGTTAGGGTTAGGGTTAGGGTTAGGGTTAGGGTTAGGGTTAGGGTTAGGGTTAGGGTTAGGGTTAGGGTTAGGGTTAGGGTTAGGGTTAGGGTTAGGGTTAGGGTTAGGGTTAGGGTTAGGGTTAGGGTTAGGGTTAGGGTTAGGGTTAGGGTTAGGGTTAGGGTTAGGGTTAGGGTTAGGGTTAGGGTTAGGTTTAGGGTTAGGGCTAGGGTTAGGGTTAGGGTTAGATTCAAAGAACGAAAAACAAACACCAATTAGGGGTGTCCTGAGGTCAGAAACCTAAAAAACCGCTCCGTTTCGTGATCTGAGCTTTCCCTGAGGAGTTAAACCAAAGCGTATCTCAGAATTGGCGAAAGAACACAATTCAACCAGAAAGTGTTACTTTTTAACCAAAGCTCAGATTTGAACAACAAACACGTATTAGGGGTGTCCTGAGTCGGGAAAGGTAAAAAAACCACTTCATTCTCTGAACAGAGCTTTCCCTGAGGAGTTGGACCAAACCGTATCTCAGAATTTGCGAAAGAATTCAATTCAACCAGAAAGTGTTACTTTTGAACCAAAGCTCAGATTCGAACAACAAACAGCTATTAGGGGTGTCCTGAGTCAGGAAAGCTAAAAAACCACTCCGTTTGGTGATCAGAGCTTTCCCTGAGGAGTTAGACCAAACCGTATCTCAGAATTGGCGAAAGAAGTCAATTCAACCAGAAAGTGTTACATTTGAACCAAAGCTCGGATTCGAACAACAAACACCTATTAGGGGTGTCTTAAGTCAAGAAAAGTAGAAAATCACTCAGTTTGGTGATCAGAGGTTTCCGTGAGGAGTTAAACCAAAGATTATCTCAGGATTGGCCTAATATCTCAATTCAACCAGAAAGTGTTACTTTTAAACCATAGCTCAGATTTGAACAACAAACAGGTATTAGGGGTGTCCTGAGTCAGGAAAGCTAAAAAACCACTCCGTTTGGTGATCAGAGCTTTCCCTGAGGAGTTAGACCAAACCGTATCTTAGAATTGGGGAAAGAACTCAATTCAACCAGAAAGTGTTACTTTTGAACCAAAGCTCAGATTTGTTAGGGTTAGGGTTAGGGTTAGGGTTAGGGTTAGGGTTAGGGTTAGGGTTAGGGTTAGGGTTAGGGTTAGGGTTAGGGTTAGGGTTAGGGTTAGGGTTAGGGTTAGGGTTAGGGTTAGGGTTAGGGTTAGGGTTAGGGTTAGGGTTAGGGTTAGGGTTAGGGTAAGGGTTAGGGTTAGGGTTAGGGTTAGGGTTAGGGTTAGGGTTAGGGTAGGGTTAGGGTTAGGGTTAGGGTTAGGGTTAGGGTTAGGGTTACGGTTACGGTTACGGTTACGGTTACGGTTAGGGTTAGGGTTAGGGTTAGGGTTAGGGTTAGGGTTAGGGTTAGGGTTAGGGTTAGGGTTAGGGTTAGGGTTAGGGTTAGGGTTAGGGTTAGGGTTAGGGTTAGGGTTAGGGTTAGGGTTAGGGTTAGGGTTAGGGTTAGGGTTAGGGTTAGGGTTAGGGTTAGGGTTAGGGTTAGGGTTAGGGTTAGGGTTAGGGTTAGGGTTAGGGTTAGGGTTAGGGTTAGGGTTAGGGTTAGGGTTAGGGTTAGGGTTAGGGTTAGGGTTAGGGTTAGGGTTAGGGTTAGGGTTAGGGTTAGGGTTAGGGTTAGGGTTAGGGTTAGGGTTAGGGTTAGGGTTAGGGTTAGGGTTAGGGTTAGGGTTAGGGTTAGGGTTAGGGTTAGGGTTAGATTCAAAGAACGAAAAACAAACACCAATTAGGGGTGTCCTGAGGTCAGAAACCTAAAAAACCGCTCCGTTTCGTGATCTGAGCTTTCCCTGAGGAGTTAAACCAAAGCGTATCTCAGAATTGGCGAAAGAACACAATTCAACCAGAAAGTGTTACTTTTGAACCAAAGCTCAGATTTGAACAACAAACACGTATTAGGGGTGTCCTGAGTCGGGAAAGGTAAAAAAACCACTTCATTCTCTGAACAGAGCTTTCCCTGAGGAGTTGGACCAAACCGTATCTCAGAATTGACGAAAGAACTCAATTTAACCAGAAAGTGTTACTTTTGAACCAAAGCTCAGATTTGAACAACAAACACTTATTAGGGGTGTCCTGAGTCAGGAAACCTAAAAAACCGCTCCGTTTGTTGATCAGAGCTTTCCCTGAGGAGTTAGACCAAACCGTATCTCAGAATTGGCGAAAGAACTCAATTCAAGCAGAAAGTGTTACTTTTGAACCAAAGCTCTGATTTGTTAGGGTTCGGGTTAGGATTGGGGTTGGGGTTGGGGTTAGGGTTAGGGTTAGGGTTGGGGTTGGGGTTGGGGTTGGGGTTGGGGTTGGGGTTAGGGTTAGGGTTAGGGTTAGGGTTAGGGTTAGGGTTAGGGTTAGGGTTAGGGTTAGGGTTAGGGTTAGGGTTAGGGTTAGGGTTAGGGTTAGGGTTAGGATTAGATACAAACAACGAAAAACAAACACCTATTAGGGGTACCCTGAGTCGAGAAAGCTAAAAAACCACTCCGTTTGGTGATCAGAGCTTTCCCTGAGGAGTTAGACCAAACCGTATCTCAGAATTGGCAAAAGAACTCAATTCAACCAGAAAGTGTTACTTTTGAACCAAAGCTCAGATTCGAACAACAAACACCTTTTAGGGGTGTCCTAAGTCGAGAAAGCTATAAAACCACTCCGTTTGGTGATCAGAGCTTTCCCTGAGGAGTTAGACCAAACCGTATCTTAGAATTGGGGAAAGAACTCAATTCAACCAGAAAGTGTTACTTTTGAACGAAAGCTATGATTTGTTAGGGTTAGGGTTAGGGTTGGGGTTGGGGTTGGGGTTGGGGTTGGGGTTGGGTTGGGGTTGGGGTTGGGTTGGGGTTGGGGTTGGGGTTAGGGTTGGCGTTGGGGTTGGGGTTAGGGTTAGGGTTAGGGTTAGGGTTAGGGTTAGGGTTAGGGTTAGGGTTAGGGTTAGGGTTAGGGTTAGGGTTAGGGTTAGGGTTAGGGTTAGGGTTAGGATTAGGTACAAACAACAAAATATAAACACCTATTAGGGATATCCTACGTCGAGAAAGCTAAAAAACCACTCCGTTTGGTGATCAGAGATTTCCCTGAGGAGTTAGACCAAACCGTATCTCAGAATTGGCAAAAGAACTCAATTCAACCAGAAAGTGTTACTTTTGAACCAAAGCTCATATTTGAACAACAAACACCTATTAGGGGTATCCTACGTCGAGAAAGCTAAAGAACCACTCAGTTTGGTAATCAGAGCTTTCCCTGAGGAGTTAGACCAAAGTGTATCTCAGAATTGGTGAAAGAACTCAATTCAACCAGAAAGTGTTACTTTTGAACCAAAGCTCAGATTTGTTAGGGTTAGGGTTAGGGTTAGGGTTAGGGTTAGGGTTAGGGTTAGGGTTAGGGTTAGGGTTAGGGTTAGGGTTAGGGTTAGGGTTAGGGTTAGGGTTAGGGTTAGGGTTAGGGTTAGGGTTAGGGTTAGGGTTAGGGTTAGGGTTAGGGTTAGGGTTAGGGTTAGGGTTACGGTTAGGGTTAGGGTTAGGGTTACGGGTTAGGGTTAGGGTTAGGGTTAGGGTTAGGGTTAGGGTTAGGGTTAGGGTTAGGGTTAGGGTTAGGGTTAGGGTTAGGGTTAGGGTTAGGGTTAGGGTTAGGGTTAGGGTTAGGGTTAGGGTTAGGGTTAGGGTTAGGGTTAGGGTTAGGGTTAGGGTTAGGGTTAGGGTTAGGTTTAGGGTTAGGGTTAGGGTTAGGGTTAGATTCAAAGAACGAAAAACAAACACCAATTAGGGGTGTCCTGAGGTCAGAAACCTAAAAAACCGCTCCGTTTCGTGATCTGAGCTTTCCCTGAGGAGCTACACCAAAGCGTATCTCAGAATTGGCGAAAGAACACAATTCAACCAGAAAGTGTTACTTTTTAACCAAAGCTCAGATTTGAACAACAAACACCTATTAGGGGTGTCCTGAGAGGGGAAAGGTAAAAAAAACACTTCGTTCCTTGATCAGAGCTTTCCCTGAGGAGTTAGACAGCAGCGTATCTCAGAATTGGCGAAAGAACTCAATTCAACCAGAAAGTGTTACTTTTGAACCAAAGCTCAGATTCGAACAACAAACACCTATTAGGGGTGTCCTGAGTCAGGAAAGCTAAAAAACCACTCCGTTTGGTGATCAGAGCTTTCCCTGAGGAGTTAGACCAAACCGTATCTCAGAATTGGCGAAAGAACTCAATTCAACCAGAAAGTGTTACATTTGAACCAAAGCTCGGATTCGAACAACAAACACCTATTAGGGGTGTCTTAAGTCAAGAAAAGTATGAAATCACTCAGTTTGGTGATCAGAGGTTTCCGTGAGGAGTTAAACCAAAGATTATCTCAGGATTGGCCTAATATCTCAATTCAACCAGAAAGTGTTACTTTTAAACCAAAGCTCAGATTTGAACAACAAACAGCTATTAGGGGTGTCCTGAGTCAGGAAAGCTAAAAAACCAATCCGTTTGGTGATCAGAGCTTTCCCTGAGGAGTTAGACAAAAGCGTATCTCAGAATTGGCGAAAGAACTCAATTCAACCAGAAAGTGTTACTTTTGAACCAAAGCTCAGATTCGAACAACAAACACCTATTAGGTGTGTCCTGAATCGGGAAAGGTAAAAAACCACTTCATTGGCTGATCAGAGCTTTCCCTGAGGAGTTAGACCAAACCGTATCTCAGAATTGGCGAAAGAACTCAATTCAACCAGAAAGTGTTACTTTTGAACCAAAGCTCAGATTTGTTAGGGTTAGGGTTAGGGTTAGGGTTAGGGTTAGGGTTAGGGTTAGGGTTAGGGTTAGGGTTAGGGTTAGGGTTAGGGTTAGGGTTAGCGTTAGCGTTAGCGTTAGGGTTAGGGTTAGGGTTAGGGTTAGGGTTAGGGTTAGGGTTAGGGTTAGGGTTAGGGTTAGGGTTAGGGTTAGGGTTAGGGTTAGGGTTAGGGTTAGGGTTAGATTCAAAGAACAAAAAACAAACACCCACCTATTAGGGGTGTCCTGAGTTGGGAAAGCTAAAAAACCACCTCATTCGCTGATCAGAGCTTTCCCTGAGGAGTTAGACCAAACCGTATCTCAGAATTGTTGAAAGAACTCAATTTAACCAGAAAGTGTTACTTTTGAACCAAAGCTCAGATTCGAACAACAAACAGCTATTAGGGGTGTCCTGAGTCAGGAAAGCTAAAAAAACCACTCCGTTTGGTGATCAGAGCTTTCCCTGAGGAGTTAGACCAAACCGTATCTCAGAATTGGCGAAAGAAGTCAATTCAACCAGAAAGTGTTACTTTTGAACCAAAGCTCTGATTCGAACAACAAACACCTATTAGGGGTGTCTTAAGTCAAGAAAAGTATGAAATCACTCAGTTTGGTGATCAGAGGTTTCCGTGAGGAGTTAGACCAAAATGTATCTCAGAATTGGCAAAAGAACTCAATTTAACCAGAAAGTGTTACTTTTGAACCAAAGCTCAGATTCGAACAACAAACACCTATTAGGGGTGTCCTGAATCTGGAAAGCTAAAAAACCACTCCGTTTGGTGATCAGAGCTTTCCCTGAGGAGTTAGACCAAACCGTATCTCAGAATTGG
>NW_022473675.1:0-53011 GCF_009769535.1 Thamnophis elegans | reverse complement strand
GCCCTTCCTGTTTTGGGTTTGTGCGTCGCCCTGAGTCCCGCCAGGAATAGGGCGACATATAAATAAAATGAACCTTGAACCTTGAACCTTGAACCTTGATCCATTCTGTGGCAGTAGTAAATTTGAATGGTTGAAAAATGAGTGTGTCAGGTGCTCCTTCGTTTTATAATCAAGAAAGAAACCACTCAACTCCATGCTTTAGAATTAAGTGTACTTTTGCTAATTACAAACGATGAGTAGCCAAGCAAAGCTGAGTCTGAGTAAAAAGGCACGAAAGCAATAGATATCATGTATAATTCAATCCCCTCCCCTTGACACCCCATTTCATAGTCCAATAATAATTCACCCAACCGTCAGGTGGGAGATGTCTTCAAAAAGAATCATCAGGGTGGAATGCTGGACAGTTGGCCTTGGTGGGAAACTCCCTTCTTCCACATGCGCAGATAGATGGTCAGGACAGCTCCTAATAACAATCCTCCAGCACATAACGATTCCCCTCCCAAATACCATGCCCCCCCCCTCCCCGTTTCAATGGCAGCTGAAAAGCAGCAGCAAAGCAGAGGCTGACAGAGTGGTTTTTAAATACGGTCTATCTATAGAATAAGCCACACTTAGATGGAATTACTGGCTATTTAATTGCTGTTTTATTTCTTGTTACACAGAAAGGAAACCTTCACACAGAATCTTCTTTTCATAGTGAAGGACACACTGTACATTAATCCATCAAGAAACTTTATCTTGTGCTGAATTACCTCCTGTTTGGGCACCACGGTGGCAAACAAGATTATTACGATTTTTAAAAAAATACTTTAATAATTTTATTATTTTTAAAATAATATTGTACACTACCCAGAGCCGCTCTCTCCAACAGGAATTTAAGAAATATGAAATATAAATAAATAAAGAGAATTTTTCACATTCCGGACAGACACTAATAGCAATAGCAGTTAGACTTATATACCGCTTCATAGGGTTTTCAGCCCTCTCTAAGCGGTTTACAGAGTCAGCATATCGCCCCCAACAATCTGGGTCCTCTAAATGAATCATCATTTGAATGGCTATCACCTTAAATGTGCTTATTATATATTCTCTCTGGGTGTATGTAGTTTCTTCAAGAATAAAAGCAAGGGGGGTGGAAATGACAGCATTTTTTGCATCTCTTGGTTGTGGCTAAAGAGACTGTATGTTGCCAAATTGTGTGGAGAAATAACACAGCTCGGTTCTGTGGAAATAAGCAACTGAGCACTACATAAACAAATTTCTTTCCATGCTCATATAGTTATATTACTCAACATAATAGATTAATGCTCTCAGCATACGACACACAACTCTTGTCTTGGATGAAGCAAAAAATAATTCAAACAAGGAAACATGAGGAGGAGGAGGGAGGGGAAATCCATATTGTTGTTACTTTCAATCATAGAAACAAGTGAGTGACCTATTTAACCCTAGCTGGCCCTGTATTTTGAGTTGCCAGGCAAAATATTACCATATGACTTTGATGTCATAATTGCCTGTGGTTTCTATCCTGTGATTCCAGAAAACTCAGCCTTATGTTTACAAAATAGGACAACCTGCGGCAGAGACTAGATTAAAGGCTCTTGGTTGGGAGGAATTAATATTAATTTATATTTATTTAGTAATGTTGGGTGTTAAAGTTGCAGTTTCCATTTTAATCTCCTAGAAAAGCTACAGAGTTGTGGAGTAGTCAGTCTGCGATCACCTATTTGTCTCCATAATCCAATTCTTTCATCAATATGGAGAAAACAATGTTACACCATCCTTCCACATGGTCCATCTCTTTTCTGCATGCCTGATAATCTCTCTCTCTCTCTCTCTCTCTCTCTCTCTCTCTCTCTCACACACACACACACACACACACACACACACACACACACCCCAGTAGTGGGATTCTAATAATTTACCAACCAGTTCTCTGCCCTAATGACCAGCTGGGTAGGCGGGGCTCGGGGGTCATGTGATCATGTTGGCGTGGCCAAGTCAATGTCACTCAGGTCGATGGGCACTTCACCTTAGTTGTTACAATGGTAATAAGGGTTAACAGGAGAGGCAGTTTCGTAAGCAGGGCAATAAAGATTAGGCTAGAAACAACACCAGAATGTTTCCTTCCTGCCTTCCTTATAGGATTAGCTCTGCAAAGTAGTAGGAAAAAAATAAAATAAGATTTCTTCCAACAACCGGTTCTCCGAACTGCTTAGAAAGTTAACAGCCGGTTCTCCCGAATAGGTGCGAACTGGCTGAATCCCAACACACACACACACACACACACACACACGGTAGAGCTTGTGACACAATGCAGGGTTTGCCATTTGCCTGACCCTCCAGTGGTTCAGCATCACCCTGACACAGCTCAAACTCTGCCCCCTTCCTATGTGCATTGTGATCTTGCATGGATTTTCCAAAGAAATGAATCTTTCATTGGATCAGAATGCCGTTTTTGTTACTTTGATGGGAAGTTGGGACCTCTCAACTCCCTACAAAACAATGCTCAATATAAGAGGAGAGAAAACCACACTGGATTTTTTTTGTTAACTTTCAGCCAATCATTCACATTGTATTGTTTTTCTTTTGTCTTTTTTTTCCTATCCTCCCTAATGCAGATCATTACAGGAGGGAATGAATTAAGATCAATTATTGAAGGAACTATGCCAATTACCTCCACCAGACCAATTAGATCCCACAGACTAGGCCTCCTCCGAATTCCATCCGCCGGCCAGTGTCGACTGGCGACTACCCGGAGGAGAGCCTTCTCTGTGGCTGCTCCGACCCTCTGGAACGAACTCCCCGTGGAGATTCGCACCCTCACCACCCTCCAGGCCTTCCGCAAAGCCCTTAAAACCTGGCTGTTCCGACAGGCCTGGGGCTAAAGAGCTTTTGCCCCCCCTCGAATGGTATGGTTGTTGTGCTTTTTAAATTATGTATTGTCTTTGTGTTGTTGTCAAACTGTCTTTATCCCCCCTTCCCTTGTTTGAGTTGTGAGCCGCCCTGAGTCCCCTTAGGGAAAAGGGCGGCATACAAATGAAATAAAACTCTAAACTCTATGGGAGGAGGTAAGGGGGGGAGAGGGGGGCAGAGGGGAAGAGAGGGGAGAGAGAGGTGGGGAGGGGGGAGAGAAAGAGAAAGAGAGACTGACTCTGATCTGCTTTAACTGAGATGGATAGGAGTTGACGCCCTGTGTAACACTCTTCTTCCTGTTTTGTTTTGGTTCCAAAAGAGGTTTGAATTCTCCTCTTATCTACTTATTAGTTTCACCCACATTCAGGAGTATCACTCCCCCTTCCCGAATCTCTATTATTCCGTCTGAAGATCTATAGTGCACTGCCAAGTTTTTGGTCCCCATAGTAACTAGCTTTCTTTCCCCTCTTGTGTTTTAAGTTTCAGCTTTCTGGACTGAACATTTGAACCCTCTGGCAGGATCAATTTCCAGATGGGGGTGGGGGAAAATACACAGAAGGCAGTTGACAGAGCCACTAAAATACTTAGTAGCTGTAAAATATATTATATCATTTTAATATCCAGTCCCAAGTGATAGGAATATGTTTGAAGTATCCTTTAGATTGTCTTCCAATCACAATACAACTATTATTATCAAAACTATGATCACTACTATTATCTGCACTATATTTTCACGATATGGATCTCAGTGGTTCTGGAGAAAGGCTGTAGACCAGTGTTTCTCAACCTTGCCAACTTGAAGATGTCTGGACTTCAACTCCCAGAATTCCCCAGCCAGCATTCGGTATTATACTTACGAGAAAAACTTCCGGTCTAAACAAGATTTGGTCTCCCACCATTTGTTCTAACCATGATTGAATCATTTTCCAATAATGTTTTTGCCTCATTGCACGTCCACCACATATGAAAAAAAGTGCCTGGTGGTTTTTTACACTTCCAACAATTTGGGTCCAGATTTTTAAACATTTTGGAGAGCCATGCTGGAGGGAGACGCCATCTGTAGAACATCTTATAAAGGTTTTCTTTATACACTATAGCCATTGTTAATTAACAATGACATAAGTTTCTTCAGAACAAATTATATACCAGTTGTTTCTATTGGAAATGATGGTCCTTAATATATCCCAAACTTAGATTCTTACAGACACTTTGAACCAACTTGGGTACTGAATCCAAATGTAAAGTCCTGAAGAAGATTACATTTTACGTTTTACAACTCCACACTGAACCTCTTGCAATTTCCAAGTGCTTGTCAAAAACCATCACTTTCTATATATTAGCTTCTTTCCATCTATATTTCTCTTTCTGATTGTCTTCACCAGATAATACACTTTGGTATTATAGGGACTATAATTTTACTTTCCTAAGCATTCATGTTGTTCTGAAAAAGATCTGATATAGCTAGGAGACAATGTTTAGGGCTATCTTTAATCCTTGGCCCATTCATGTTTATGTCGATACTTGCCTTCGATTAATACTGTAATTCCATTTTGGTCTCCTTTTGCTGCTTCTTTTTTTAAAAGTTCTTTTGAACCATCTGGCTGGGCTATTTTTCTTTCATCTTACTATGGGTGAACATATTTTAAAGTATCCACTGAAAAGAACATATTACAATTTAGTACAGACATTATACAGAAAACTGTGCATAAATTAAGAGATTTAATATTGATGTTAAACTAAAATGATACCTGTGACATCAAAGTAAGGTATTTTACCTTGATGTGCAAGTTTTCCAGGGACACCGTGGGAGCTATAATGGGAGGAGAGTTGGCCTTTAAATGTCTCAACCATCTGGATAATCACTTTTGCTGAAAAGCGCTGATATTAAGATATTTACTGCTGCAGATTTGAAGAAACTATGGCACGTTTAGGAAATCATGATAGACATTGCCCAAATAGGATTTATCAGAATATAAATTCTTTGTTTGATCATTTCAGACGGGGACGAATCATCAAAGAGAGCAGGAAGTTGACGTCTAATGTGGTGAGTAGCATTTTTATTTATTTTATTAAATTTATAGACTACCCAGGTCTCTTCTGCAACAAAAATGATTGCAAATGTAATAATAGAAAGATTTGGTAAAATAAATATCTGGAAAAAGAACATCAACATTCTCAAAACAAACCTCCTACGAAGGTTCTATCAATTATTCTAGCCCAAATTCTGGGAGAAGAACCAGGTTTTAAAGGATTAATTAAATAGCATCTAGATGGGAGGACATATGAGGTAAGAAAGAAGGTAAAGGTAAGAGTTCCCCCGCACATATGTGCTAGTCATTTCTGACTCTAGTGGGTGGTGCTCATCTCCGTTTCAAAGCCAAAGAGCCAGCACTGTCCAAAGACATCTCCGTGGTCATGTGGCTGGCATGACCAAACAGTGAATGTGCATGGAGTGCTGTTACCTTCCCACCAAAGTGGTTCCTATTTTTCTACTTGCATGTATTCATGCTTTCAGACTGCTAGGTTGTCAGAAGCTGTGACAAGTAACGGGAGTTCACTCCATTACGCGGCACTAGGGATTCGAACCGCTGAACTGCTGACCTTCGGATTGACAAGCTCATCATCTTAGCCGCTGAGCCACCATGGCAAGAAAGAAGAGGCAAGTCCAAAGCAAATAATCTCAGATTAATGTTCAGTGCGTATCCAGTCCTATATGTCTGATTATCCTCAATACATACAGCATTCTGAGTTGGAGACATCATCAGACCCATTAGATCTCACAGGGTTGGCCTCCTCCGGGTGCCATCTACCAGCCAATGCCACCTGGCTATTATCTGGGGGAGGGCCTTCTCTGTGGCAGCTCCGGCCCTCTGGAATGAACTCCCCGCAGGGACTCGGACCCTCACCTCTCTCCAGGCCTTCTGAAAAGCCGTCAAAACCCGGCTTTGCCGGCAGGCCTGGGGGTGATGAGTTCCCTCCCCTCTCGACATGTATGGTTGTGCAACTGTTGTCTACTTTTATTATTTGTATTTTGTTTTTTATGTTTCCCTTTTTCCCACTTGAATTGTTCGCCGCCCTGAGTCCTCCCGGAGAAGGGCGGCATACAAATAATAAAATTCTATTCTATTCTATTCTATTCTATTCTATTCTATTCTATTCTATCAGGACTTACTTAATTTACACATTTCTAGGTTTGCCCAACTAGATTGTTAGGAAATCTCCACATGGTTTGTTAAAGATAGCTTGCATTTGAAAGGAGATGGAACAACATAGGAAAAGTCCCTCCATCGTTGAAACCCAGCCATGCATGTTTCAGAAAGGATGGGTGGGTAGATGTGAGCCTATACAAGCATCTTTTGTGGGTTGTATACTCTTTGTTAACACTTGGAAAAATGTAGATGTTAGCTAAGAATAAAAACCATATGAGTAGGCTTCAAGTAACAGCTTCAAATTCAGTCTCTACAAATTCTCATTGACCTACAATTTATCTCCAACTCATTCACTTAGAAATTGTTTTCAATTCTACTTTAGACCATTTTCAGCTTTCGATTTCTTCATCTCTCTCTCTCTCTCTGAGGGCTGAGCAGTTGTTAAACTTGCTGCTCTCTTTCCCTGAACTCTCTCCAAAGTACTCAATCACACACCAATACTTTTTCTAGTCAATCTCCCTTACAGCAGGGACGTGCAGTCACTAGAGGCAGGGGAGGCGTGGCCTCACCAGTCATGAGGAAAAGGAAAAGATTTTAAAGAATTTTTTAAAAATAATTAAAGCCAAGGTAGTTGCTACCAGATTCACGGTGACTTGGAACAGTGCTTAGTGTTAACTATAGGAGGAGCCCAGAGAAATAGGGGCCTCCTGTGCATAAGCAATTTTTCGCCTTTTAAGAGTTAAGCAAGGGTTAACAAGCAAAAAAAATCGTATGCAAAGGAGGCACGTGGTTCTCTCGCCTCCTGTAGAGGGCATTTTTAGATGGTTTTTAGAGTTCTCTGGGAGCAACTACCTCAGTCTGACTCAGAGCTCTGGCCTTTCATGAGGGGAGGGCAGGCAGAAGCAGAGTTGAAATCGTCTCTGAAACAGCTGGGAAAGGTGCGTGTGTGGGGAGGGGGGATGAATTCAAAAAGTTTGATCGGAAGGCAGCAGGGGAATGGAGGGGGGGCATGGCAGAGGAGCTGCTTTCAAGCCTTTGGAAAATATATCCAATCCAACTTCTGTGTTTGTGTTTGTTTGAGAGTGAGTGAGTGAGAGAGGGATCCAATTTTCTGTGTGCGTGTTTCTGTTTGAGAGAGGGGGGAGGGAGGGAGAGAGGGAGGAAGGAGGGGGAGGGAGAAGAAAAAAATGGGAAAACCTATTTTGCAAGGGGGAAAAATGCTGTTGCTTTAAATCGGAACTGAGCATGCCTGGCTGTGGAATTCTGGGAGTTGAAGTCCACAAGTCTAAAAAGTGCCTCACCAGCCATAAAGCTGACCGCACGTCACTGCCTTACAGATACTCACTTTAATTCTGATGTATCTTGCCACACTATGTAGGCTGCAGAAATCCAGGCAAGATGGCAAAAATAAATATGTTACTGTTGTATATGTCTCTATGCTGGCATGGAATGGCCATCCAGATTTGGGAAGTCCATATATTCATGCTTATTGGTGTTTATTAGAGCTCGCCTCTTTGGGCTCCAGATGACCACTAGACATTTCTTTTCTGCCATTGGCATTTGTGCATCTTAGGTGCAATTGTCCTAATTGACTTTTAGGGGGTGTTAGTTCCCCTAAACCAAGAGATTGGAATCATTGGTGTTATTTGATCTTGGCTGTTTTTGCTTGCGAACATTTCATTACCTGACTAGGTAAGATCAATCATAAATCAGCTAGTGAGTGAAAGTTTTGTTCCCAGTATATAAACAGGGAACGAACCTCACATGGACTAGCACTAGATGGGTAATAAAATGTCTGTAAGCAAAACAACTAAGTTGGCTGAAATGATATGTTTAAAATGAGGGAGAAAAGGTTCCTTCGGCATCAGCTGATTTGGAAATATGCATATTGAAGTTTTCATGAATGACATATGGCTCACATGTTGATTCCATACCTGCAGTTGCAGTGACCCAAAGAGTTTCTACTTTACAGAAAATACAGGATATTTTCAAAACTTTGCTGCATAATGTCCTCTGTGTAGCATCAAACTAGAAAGGAGAGTATGTAGCACACTGAAATGTATGGCATCACCATTCTAGCATCTCCACAACCTTTACATGGGGCCAGATGTTTCATACCAAATTCAAGGTTAAATGTAAATAGCCGTAGTTTAAGTGGGGTCTTATAGCCAATGAGTTAACTTTGTCTGAAATGATTTACATTTCAATAGACGGAGTCTAATGCTCTGATAAAATTGAATAACCTCACTGTTGGTTTTACTTTTAAACAGACCTCTGTAAATTTACAGATTATTTCTTTTGATGAACTAAGAGATGGTTATCAGAATGGATGGATGTGAAACAGAAAGAAAATATATTCAAGTCTGAAATAACACGGAGATGGAATTTAGCATTCATTAAATGAGTGGGAGAGTGAAGGCATATTTGAGGCTACAATTGTGGAAATATTGTGAAGACAAATGCCACATACAGAACACCTTAAGACATTATATTACCAAATCTGATTTGCTGCATTTTATTATGATATCACATATTATTCCCAGAATAGGATCACAGAAAAAGTTACAAGGTAAAGGTAAAGATTCCCCTTGCAAATATGTGCTAGTCGTTCCCGACTCTACGGGGCGGTGCTCACCTCTGTTTCTAAGCTGAAGAGCCAGCACTGTCCGAAGATGTCTCTGTGGTCATGTGGCCAGCATGACTAAATGCTAAAGGTGCCCAGAACATTGTTACCTTCCCACCAAAGGTGGTTCCTATTTTTCTACTTGCATTTTTACATGCTTTCGAACTGCTAGGCTGGCAGAAGCTGGGGCAAGTCACGGGAGCTCGCTCCGTTACGCGGCACTAGAGATTCGAACCACCGAACTGCCGACCTTTCTGATCGACGAGCTCAGCGTCTTAGCCACTGAGCCACCGTGTCCCTGAAAAAGTTATATGTGGAAGGAAAAAGGAAAGGCATTCAGGGAAAAGTGATGCTGGCTTGAGAAATAATACTATTAAGCCTTTGGAAATGAGGAACATTTGTTTCCGGGAGTGAGTTCTTTAACTGGTTTCAGTCATAAAATTGTAACTGGAGGTGTAACTCTAGCTGTAACTGTGGGACACAAAAGGAAATACAAGCAAGTTACGATTAATGTCAATTCAAAGAGCACAAAATTCAATTTCCGTGTGATTTTTTAAAAAAAAATTGTACCAGGTCTCACTTAACGTGAGCCAAAATTCAGTTAGTGACACACATGCAGCTGAGACTAGCTCCTGAGCAGTTTTTTAGACACTAATTGTCTTGTGTGCAAAATGAAGACAAGGAAAGCTTGTTTGAGGAAAGCTAAAAAAAGAAGAAGAGGCGTTTTGAAGAACTACAGTAGACTACAGAAAGCAGCAGGGACACTTTGGATACAGGTTTATCCTCTTTTAGGGTTGATGAAAGGAATGTCCTTCTGGGTTCAGCTCCAAGTGGGGAAAAAGACACTGGAGACATAGAGGCTGCTTGGAAAGATGGTTTATTGTTGGACAGGACCACATGGCTTGAACCCTGAACTGAAAAGGTGATCACATGCTTCAATGTTGGTGGAGAAGAAGAGAAGGGCTGAGGGAGGGGCTTGCTAGGCTTTTTATAACCTGTTCACTCCCTCCTCTCTGTTTCCTGTTCCTGTGTAAGAAATGTATTCTGATTGGTTGTCAGACTCCCATGGGGCCATGCAGGGGCTACTCTCTAGGCTGTGTTTTGAATCCAGGTATGGATGAGTTCTCAGACGCCATGTGGTCAGTTGAGTAAAGGGCCAATATTATCATGCTTTCCTTTAGCTGCTGGAGAAGTCTTTATTATGTAAAAGGGACTAGCTTGGCCTTCTTAATGGCCCATTAACAGTGGGAATGGGCAGGAAGCTACAGGCAGCTATTCTGTCTTTTAAAACATGTTTCTTTCTTTTCACATCCAGAGAAATATTCTGCCTTTTCAATATTTCCTAGGATATTTCATTTTTCTGGGAGAGGGCTGGATGATAACTTCCCACGGGGTTTCACAGCATTTCATTAATAAACTTTATATTTAATAATTTTTAATTACTTATTTCTATCACGCTGGAACTAATTCCCCTATTTCCCCCTAGAAATATCGCTTTGAATAGTGCAAATTGGAATAATGTGCTCGTTTCATGGGGTCCATTAACTGTGCTAATGAAGACTTACCTGTAATGAATCTTCAGTGGTGTTTAAAGAAAAAACAGTGTCAGGGTGTAAACCTTCGTAGAACAACTGGCTTCTTATGAGGGCCCCCATTTCCCCCTTTGAAATCTTGGAATGTATGTATTTAAAGGGTTCTATATTTTGGTTATGTGAAAATGAATGCTCCTGAACTATGTATTGAATGTTCTATCCTATGAAAAATGGGAGCCATCTGGTGGCTAAATTGTGCTGTAACAAAAACCTAAAGAGGTTAAAGAAAACATAAAGACTAACTTTAGATAAGTTGTGACATTCCTTTCTCATTCATTCATAAGCTATCTGGAGTTTCTTAGTCCCATATTTACTTTGAATGTAATCAGTCCATCTTCTCCATTCCAGCTTGTATTTCTCATCTGAATGATCCTTGAGATATGCTGATATTTTAGCCATCTCTGCTAAGTTTGTTACTTTTAACGTCCATTCTTGAATTGTAGGCAATTCTTCCTTCTTCCAGTACTGCGCCACCAACAGTCTTGCTGCCGTTGTTAAGTTCAGAATCAAATTAGTCTCTATGACTGTACAGTCTGTAATTATACCTAAACAAGAATAACTGAGGAGTAAACTTTATCCTCTTTTTGAGAATATTTTGCATCATCCACCATATTTTTATCCAAAATGCTTTGACCTTTTTACAAGTCCACCATATATGATAATACGTAGCATCAGCACAATCACATCTCCAGCATTTGGGTTGTAAGTTCGGATACATACAAGCTAATTTTTTAGGATCTAAATGCCATCTATAAAACTTCTTATAAAAATTCTCTCTCAGGTTTTGGGCTTGTGTGAATTTTACGTTTCTTACCCGCCTTACAAGGGGCGGGTTTTCCAGCCAGCTCCACAATTGATAGGGCTTTCTGTTAGGACAGGAAGAGGAAAAAGGATGCCACGCTAGGAGGAGACTCTATGGTGGGGAAACTGGACTTCTGGTTGGCTCCAGAATTGAAGGTTGGGGGGGGGGGGGGGGCTTCCGGTTAGGATTTGTAGCTCTTTGAGCTTGACCCCTGATCTAGTCCAGATGAATCTTCTCTATGTACAACCTGCTACTGCATTTATATAGATGGCAAATTGGTTTTTAAATAGACCAATATAAGTAAATACATAAACAAATTGGTTTGAAACTGGTTTTTAAGTAACATAAAGAATAGTAGTCAGCCAATGGAATAGCCTAGCCTTCAGACGTGGTGGGAGCTTCATCACGGGAAGCTTTCAAGAAGAGACTGGACTGTCATTTGTCAGAAATGGTGTGGGGGCCTCCTGGGTGGGAGATCAGACTAACTGACCTACAAGGTCCCTTCCAACCAGTGGTGGGTTTCAAAAATTGTTTGAACCTACTCTGTGGGTGTGGCCTCCTTTGTGGGAGTGGCTTGCCGCCCATGTGACCGGATGGGAGTGGCTTGCCACCCATGTGACTGGATATGAAGATGCTGATGACACTTGTCAGAACCACCTTAAATTATCTCTCACACAGCACTGGCAAGCATAAGAATATGATGTAAACTTGTTTTTTAAAAGGCACCTTTGGTTTGCGTTAAAACAACTTCAACACACGCAATGTTCTGATTGCACCACAAATGCAGTAGCCATCCTTACCTTTCACAGAGGCACTGAGTTTTATAAATAGGAGCATGATAGTGTAGAATAATCATATCCAAGGACCAGTGGTGGGTTTCAAAAAATGTTGGAACCTCTTCTGTAGGTGTGGCCTGCTTTCCGGGTCCACTGGTGGAACCTCTTCTAACCGGTTCGGTAGATTTGACGAACCGGTTCTGTCGAATAGGTGCGAACTGGTAGGAACCCACCTCTGCTTCCAACTCTGTTAAATCTGTTAGTTTCTCCAAAGTAGTAAACATTATTTTGAAACATATTACTAATTCATTCATTCATTCATGTTTTTTTATGTTAAAGATATATTGGAATATATAACAGAAAAGTCTAGGAATGGTAGGCCTTTCTGGAATTTGCAGAGATGTAGGGCCTCAGGCCCTCCTTGACTGAATCCGGAGGCTATAAAATTATGAAACTCCATTGTGTGCAACTCTGAAATGTTAAAGGTTTAAATATTATTTAGAGATCTTATCTGGACATGCCATTTTAATTTGCATGTGATAGGGAAAAAAAAGTTGCAGCATGAGAAGTAAAAGTAATCAGTTACAGATTTATTTGTGACTGAACCCCCCCCCCCCTTTACTCAAAAATGGAATTTACTGCTTCACAGATGGCAGCAATCAATGTGATTCAGTTATACAGTATAATTCGGTGTCCTTCTTTATTAAGGAGCAGTGCAAAGCTGAACATGCATTTGGAAACATTACAAAAAAATGAAGAACTTTTCAATAAAAGGTTTTTTTAAAAATATGGCAAAATATATAAAAAAAACTCTGCACATCATATTTGCATAAAAGGGTAAATTACACAAAGATAGTGGGGAAAAAACCCCTACGTAGCAAGGATCCTTTTTTAAAAATTATTTTAATTTTATCAATTTCATATATACATTCACAATTATATGATCTCATAACTGTTATTAATAATATGTATTTATAACAATTTTTCCCTACAGTTGACAATATACTTGAAGATTACTTTTTTAACATCCCATAGATCCATCTTATCTTACAACGGTCCTACTTCTTCTTCCCTCTCTCCCTCTTTCCTTCCCTCGTTTCTTCTCTCCTACTCCCCTTCCTTCCCTCCCTCCTTCCCCTTCCCTCCTTCTCTCCTTCCCTCCTTCCTTCCCTCCTTCCTTCCTTCCCTTTCTTTTCTCCTTCTCTCCTTCCTTTCCTCCTTCCTTTCCTCCTTCCTTCCCCCCTTCCTTCCCTCCTTCCTTCCCTCCTTTCTTCTGTCCTTCTCTTCTTCCTTCCCTCCTTCCTTCCCTCCTTTCTTCTCTCCTTCTCTCCTTCCTTCCCTCCTTCCTTCCCTCCTTTCTTCTCTCCTTCTCTCCTTCCTTCCCTCGCAAGGATCCTTATATAAAACCTGCACAAGGTGAGATGGATAACATAGAAATGAAATGAATATTGTGAAATGGGCATTAAAAATCCACACATAGATTTTTAAAGACCTTTTAATCTTAAAACGTGTTATAGACAGAATGGTCTCTGAAAATTCATGACCCTCAACCAAACAATTTTAGATATCCAAACATACCTAGCTGCATTTTAAATCACCTTAGTTTGCATCTGAAAAGAAAAATAAAAAACCATCAGTGATAACATTCCTTCCAGGTAAGATTTATGTGGAATATTTCTTGTTTTAGAGTTGCTCAAACCATAATACACTACAAAGTTTCTTTTATAGGAATTACAATTTTGGTTGTAAAAATTCAGTATAAAGACGTGGCTGCTTTCCCCAAAATATACCCCTGGAGGGCAGCAGAACTTCAAATACAACTTAAATTTGCTTTCTTCATTCTGTTCTCCCTCCATCCACAGTCTGTTTTGTTTCAAATTAGGATGGCATCATAGCCCTTCATAACGATTTAAATTTACAACACTCAGGGCTGCCTCTCTGCTGTTTTAAGGGAAGCAATATTTTAGCATTTTCGTTAAACATATGTTGCTTATTTTATTTTTGTATAGAGTCTGGTACTTCTATTCTTACAAACAAGAGGAGATTTAAATTAAATGTATGAGTTAATCACTTTGCAATTAAAAAAATGGCACAGCTGTTTTTATACCTACTGTTTCTCTCTGTTGAATGGGTTGTTGTGCAGATGTGGCAAGAACTTTCCAGTTGTTTCGACCCAGCCAATCCAGTCTGGCAGAATGGTTCTGGAGCCCACCCACCTTTTAGTATTGCGAGATTTTGGACTCTGATAAGACAGAAGTTCCCTGAGGTTAAGCTCCAGCATGAGTCTGAAAGCTTGGAAGACTAAACCTTTGGTCCTGGTGAACACTTCAGATTGGATCCTGAAACATTACCCTGTGACATCAGTGGTGGGATTCAAATAATTTAACAACCGGTTCTCCACCCTAATGACCAGCTGGGTAGGTGTGGCTCGGTGGTCATGTGACTGGGTGGGCATGGCCAGCTCAACATCACTCACGTTGATGGGCACTTCACCTTAGCTGTTACAATGTCATAAGGGTTAACCAATGTCATTAGGGCAGAGAACCGGTTGTTAAATTATTTGAATCCCACCACTGGAATCATTGCTAGAAGAGCTTGAAGGCATATGTTCCTTAGATATAGGCAATATTCCACTCGAATCCTTCTCCATTGGTGGACTCCAATGTCTTCTTTTGGGATAGCCCAACACCATGCAGCTCCTTAACCTTGGCTGTTGTTACTTTTAGACCAGTGCTTCAACAGAGTAGTGGTTATCATATTTAGCCCACATGTGAAAGGTCTCCAGTTTGAAACCTAGGAACATCAGCATCTTTAGCTTCTCCTCTTCCTCCTCCTTCCATTCCTGAGCTGCCAACTACATTGCTGTGTTATTGTTTTTAATAATTTCACCACAAGCCTGTTCTATTCCCCTTGGTGTCATCTGAAGTAGAAAATGTACCATTTTATTGTTTGTGGCATACATGATGTGCGAGCAAACTCCTTGGGGTAGTCAAGTGGGCCTTCTCTATGGAATATTTCTCTTGTAAATGAAAAAAAAAAATTCCTTATTTATTTGCCTAGATCTTCTCTTAACTTTGTCTCTGCTTTCTTGCCAATGGCCCTAGTAATTATTCATGACTACTGTTTCCCATTACATTTGCTGTTTTTTATTCTTTGATATTTTATTGAATGATATAAATATTTTAAGGTGTTTTGATAAAACTTTGAATGAAAAGTAGTCCTTAAATCCCACTCTTGAATATATAATGTTTGCTGCGTTCTGATCCAAAAGAACCCCTGGCATATTTCATAGAGAAGTAGTTGAGATTTCTTTCATCAGACTTATAATTTTGTTGTTTTTGCTGAGCAAATTATTTTAGTATGCCAAATTAGGAATTTCTCTAAAGTAGAGGAGGAGGTGATTTGTTGTTTAAAACATCTGCCTTAAAAGTATCTCCTTCTCTCTTTTTAAAAAATAACTTTGTCTTACTTGGTTTGTTTCGATGACATGCTATGGTAAAAACATTTTCAATTTTTGTAAAACAGAATATCAGGCTTCTCATATATAGATACATAAGAAGGAAGGAAAGGAAAACAATTAAATGCAAAAAATATCTTGGTAAAAAGATAAAGGACTCAATGTCCAAAGAAAACAGAAGCTAATTGTTTATTATCATTCCCGCTTTCTCCTTTATTGTATACTAATGATACTACAAATATTTTTGTGAAAACTACCTCATTTTTTTATTCCCATTTTTTTTATCCCAGTTGTACATGAAAACAGGATTATACTACCTCAGAGAAAATGAGAAAATATGTTCAGAAAAAAATAGTATCCAGTGAATTATTAATGTAGATTATGTTGGTAAAAACAAATATCACCTACATTTTGTCAAATAAGCCATAGGCATGGCAGGAATTCCACAAATTCTGTTTATTGTTATAGGGTAGGATAACAGGAGGTTGACTTCCTGACAGAGTTTTTCTCTGAGTAAAATCATGATAGAATTATTTTGATCCCCCCCCCACCCCATCACATTCTTCTCTTTCTGAGGACTGAGTAAATATTTCCTTAAAGTTCATTTGTAATGCATTTTCCATCACATGGCCAGGTCTCTGTTTCACATCTGTTTCTACATGGGGCAGCCCTTGAAGAGTATTCGGAGACTTCAACTCGTCCAGAATGCAGCCAAGCGAGCAATTGTGGGTGCACCTCGGTACACCCACATTACACCTATCCTCCGCGAGCTGCACTGGCTACTAATCGGTCTCCAGATACGCTTCAAAGTGCTAGTCGTAACTTATAAAGCCCTTCATGGTATTGGACCTGGGTACTTGAGAGACCGCCTGCTGCCAATTACCTCCCAAAGACCCGTTAGATCGCACAGGGTTGGCCTCCTCCAGGTACCATCTACCAGCCAATGCCATCTGGCTATTACCCGGGGGAGGGCCTTCTCTGTGGCAGCTCCGGCCCTTTGGAACGAACTCCCCGCGGAGATTCGGACCCTCACCTCTCTCCAGGCCTTCCGGAAAGCCGTCAAAACCTGGCTGTGCCGGCAGGCCTGGGGTTGATGAGTTCCCCTCCCCTCGCGACTTGTATGGTTGTATGATTCTTGTTTATTTTAATCACGTGTATTGTGCTTTATGTTCCCTTTTCCCCCTTTGAGTTGTTCGCTGCCCTGAGTCCCTCCCGGAGAAGGGCGGCATACAAATAAACTAAATCTGAATCTGAATCTTGTGTTTCAAACTTCCATCAAAACTATATCCCATCTTGTGATTATTGGTGCATCATTGTCTGACTCTCAATTATATTTAATCTTTTTAAAATCTTTATCTTGCACTGCCTGATATGGGCAACAATCTAAGCAGAGAATGAATAGAATGCTTGGTCAGTGATTTTTGAGAATGGATCCCTTCTCCGACATCAACAGTATTTGGAAAATGGATCACGACTCTTAAAAATACTACTTTAGAACCTTCTCAAATAACATGAAAACACTCCAGGCTTGTTGGTTCCACAGAATAACTAATAGAAAAAGAAAATGAAGGTGATAGCTAACCAATGCTTGAAATTCTAGGAATTAGTTTTCCAGAGAGAGCCTGCTTACCTTCACCTGTAGGTGATCAGTTGGTTAAAGTAAGTTCTGGTCTTTGTTCTGGTCAAAAGAACAGAGAGAATTAAATTTATTTGTACGATTTGTACGATTGGAACAAAGCTGGCTTATATATGCATTTAGAACAATTGAATGATCAACATCAACTGTAGTTATGAGTATTATTGGAAAGCTATCAACACAAAACAGAAAGATGCTGCCTTTCATATTTTCAAGATAATGGATTGTTTCTGCAATTATGGGATCCAGGCTGGTGTAGTAGTTAAGGTGTGGGACCAAAATCAGTGTAACCCATACTCAAATGTATCCTTAAGTTTACCCATTAGTTATTACTTCCAGCCCATCCAATATCATGAGCCGAGGTGGCGCAGTGGTTAGGGTGCAGTACTGCAGGCCACTTCAGCTGACTGTGATCTGCAGTTCAGCGGTTCAAATCTCACCGGCTCAAGGTTGACTCAGCCTTCCATCCTTCCGAGGTGGGTGAAATGAGGACCCAGACTGTGGGGGGCGATATGCTGACTCTGTAAACTGCTTAGAGAGGGCTGAAAGCCCTATGAAGCGGTATATAAGTCTAACTGCTATTGCTATGATAATTTGGAGAAAAAAAACGTTCTGTATGCTGCCTTGAACTTTTGGACAGAAAACAGGATGTAATGAGAGCGAATGACTGCTCCTATTGTAAACTTAAATGTAAATTTTTGAGATTGTAGGTGAAATCCAATATTGCATAATGGGCATATCTACGCTATTCCTTCCTCAAGCTCTAAGATTCTTCAACATTCAAAATCTACTCTGAAGAGTAACCCAACTATCTTTAATATTAACTACTATTATATCACATAGGTGGTAACACTCATATTTCCTCTGAAGTTCTAGTTTTTGGACATTGTGTATAGAATGGAAAACTTTAAATGTCTCCCTCCTTCCAGGAAATCCAGCCTCTTGGGAAATCCAATTTTGCCAGGTAAAATTTGAAAAATAAAAATAAAAAAGGTGCTGATCTTATTCCAAAATAAAAGTAAATCAGGAAGATCAGATTTCTGTCATATAATCAATCAAGGCAACAAGTATTTAATTGATTGAGGTAGAAACACACACCTCTTTTACAGACTTCAAAATTTATAGGGAACATTCCTTCAAGCATACCCAAGTAGAAATAGCATCCAATAGTATTCACTAAAATCTGTCAAGATTTTGCTTGGCTTGATTTAACACCACAGTGTTTGGTGAAGATAAGACATTTATTTAAAACGTTCTGAATTATCAGGTTTTGCTCAATTTTTATGAGAGGGAGAGGGAGGGTGGGAGGGAGGGAGGGAGGGAAGGAGAGAGAGAGAGAGAGAGAGAGAGAATACAACAGGATCAAGAAGAATATATGTAATAAGGGTTTGCACATCTGTTCAGGCAGAATTTTGTATTCTGCTCTTTTTTTTTTCTTTTAAAAAAATCCCTATATTTTCTGAGGTTCCTGCTACTTTCAGGGAGTAAAGAGATTTCAAGAGCCTTCATGCCACATGAAATAAGACAGTATGGAGTAAGTTAATATTTCATTATGTTCTGCATAGGCAACTGCTACCCATTTTCCCAAAGGGCCATTCTTCCCAAAATTTAGTTAACTTGGGCCTCATAGTTTCATGAGAAGTTTTTAGGGTAGTAACAAAGGCAATACACAATACATTTGGGAAACTATAGGGAAGTTTCCCTTTAGTCCTTTTTTTAAATCTTAAAGTCTTTAAGCCTACATTTTACTCTTGAAAGGATTAACCAAATTTGTAAGAATAGCTGTAGTGTATCAGTTCAAAAATTTATCTAATCTAATATGTTTCTCAAAGTGTTTAAAAACTTATGCTACTTGGAAATAGGATGACAATGTGGTCGTTATTCCTACCAATAAGTGATACTCAAAGAAAAGTTGTTTCTAATTCTTAAATTAACAACATACCTGTGATTATTGCAGTAGATCAAGGGGCCTGTGGCTACTAACTCTTTCATAACTCTAGTCACTGTCTTCTCCCAGTGGAGAGATGGATTCCATTTCACTTTTCTGACCTCCTTGAAGGCATTCTCCTGTGCTGCAGTGAAATATCAGCAAGGACAAATAAATCTGGAGTTAAGAAATGTTGATAGAAAACCCATTTTTTTCCTGAAAGATGGCTTGATTATATTTATGCAATGAGGCTTAATTCAATTTGTATTGGTATACCTTACTTATATATTATCACTGATTAAATGTCAAATGCTAACTAATTCATAATTTGTAATGAGTGATGAATATTTAATTGGTGAGTAGGTTGTTTGGACCAGTCTAAAACAAGCTTGTGCCATATAGTGTGTGTTGTACTATCAGAACTTGAATCAGTTAATTCCAGTCCCTCTAGTTTCTCCTTCTCCAGTATCTTCCCTTTCTTCGTCTCCTCCAGGAGAATTTTCTGTTTATTTTCATGCTATAGATGTCACTGTAAGGCTACAGTTTGAAAGGCAATTGTTCCAAATGATGTAAACCAGTGTGAAGAGTACTGCTTAGTTTTGAAACCAGGCATGAAAATGTCTGTAGTTAAAACATTTACAGAATAGCAATAGCAATAGCAGTTAGACTTATATACCACTTCATAGGGCTTTCAGCCCTCTCTAAGTGGTTTACAGAGTCAGCATATTGCCCCCAACAACAATCCGGGTCCTCATTTTACCCACCTCGGAAGGATGGAAGGCTGACTCAACCTTGAGCCGGTGAGATTTGAACAGCCGAACTGCAGAACTGCAGTCAGCTGAAGTAGCCTGCAGTGCTGCATTTAACCACTGCGCCACCTCGGCTCTTCAGAATAGTCTAAAGAACATTCCCAAAGAAATGTTTTGGTAACTGTGATATTAGAAAGTCAGACCACTGGAATCCTAAGCTTGTCTACTAAGAATAAATCTCAAAGAGTTCAATGAGACTTATTTACTAATATATATATCCATAGACCAGAACAGCACAGCACAGCACAGCATAGAACAGAACAGAACGATACAGTTGAAAGGGATCTTGGAGATCTTCTATGCCAATCCACTGCTCAGGCGCGAAGCTCTATACCTTTTCAGACAAATTGTTGTTCAATCTCTTCTTAAAAACCTCTAATGTTGGAGTACCCCACAACTTCTGGGGGCAAGTCATTCCACTGATTAAATATTCTAAACGTCAAGAAATTTCTTCTTAGTTCTAGATTCTCTCCTTGGTTAGTTTCCACCCATTGCTTCTTTCTTGCCTTTGGGTACTTTGAAGAATAGGTTGACACGATCTTCTTTGTGGCAGTCCTAGATATTGATAGAGCCAAGGTGGCGCAGTGGTTAAATGCAGCACTGCAGGCTACTTCAGCTGACTGCAGTTCTGCAGTTCAGCTGTTCAAACCTCACCGGCTCAAGGTTGACTCAGCCTTCCATCCTTCCGAGGTGGGTAAAATGAGGACCCGGATTGTTGTTGGGGGCGATATGCTGACTCTGTAAACCGCTTAGAGAGAGCTGAAAGCCCTATGAAGCGGTATATAAGTCTAACTGCTATTGCTATATTGGAGGACTGCTATCATATCACCCAAGTCCTTCTTTTTATTAAACTAGACATACCCAATTTCAGCAACTCTTCTTAATATGTTTTAGCCTCCAAACCTCTATTCACCTTCGTTGCTTTTCTCTGTACTCTTTCTAGAACAGTGGTAGTCAACCTGGTCCCTACCGCTCACTAGTGGGCGTTCCAGCTTTCATGGTGGGCGGTACAGGTTTTGTCCGATACTGAAGCACTTTCCTTTTTTTAATTTAATTGACTTTCCTACTTTATAAATCACCATTACTGTGGAACCAGTGGGCGGTTAGAAAATTTTACTACTAACAGAGATACAAAAGTGGGTGGTAGGTATAAAAAGGTTGACTACCCCTGTTCTAGAGTCACAACATCTTTTTAGAATCTCAACATCTCAACATAGAACTGATTTGAGATTCAAAATTGTATGTTGGTGCATTATTCAAGATCCACATGACTATGATTGTTTTCCGTGAGAGAGACTTGGATGGGCTAGTTTTTCGTTTTTAGGTCTATGTTCACTCAACAATCCAGTTTATTTGGGGGAAAAAAACAGGTTTGTCAGGATGTATAAATTCAACAAAATAGTCAGCAATCTATGAAGAATCCGGAAACTCTGAGTTCTCATTGTTTAGAATCAAACTGCTAATGGATATGTTCCATTTTGGATCACTCTGAGAACCCCACAGTTTTTGAACTTTTGATACGGAAATCTTAATTGAACTTGAGCACAGATGTTAGCTATTCTCCCTTTGAAAATTTTCACATATGGTTGCACATTAAGCGAAAAATAGCCTAACGGTTCCTGAAAAGATTTCTGATTGTGGTTAAGAAGAAAGGACAGAAAAATAAGGTTCAAGGGAAGTCTTTTATATTTAATCAGCATGTGCTATTGCAGACTGCTGATGCATATGGAGCTACAGCGCAATAACATTTAGCAATGAAACAAGAAGCACCGCAATTAATGTTAAGCCCACAAAAATAACAGCAAAGGAAAAAGGGGAAATAAGCATCCAGATATGGAATTTGGAACTAATTCATGTTTAGAGTCATTCTTCAAAACCAGATAAACAACTTCAGAAAAATAGCCATCCAAAATCTATCTTGCATAAAATGTGTTTCCAAAAACTAAACAGAAATGGTTGAATAATGATTATAGGAGAACTTTTAACTATTCCTCCAATGAAGGGGATGATTATATATCCATGAAAGATTGCAGAAAATCTTTGCATCATTGTTTTCCCTTTCTGTTTTTTCTGGGCACTAGAAAAACAAGAAGGGGATCTGAGCATGGTGAATCTATTTTATCAGATTTTACATGAATTTCAATTTAGAAAGAGCTCTGGGTTGAACAAACTCTTACATTCCAGGTAGTACACTTAAAATATTGGGGCAAGTGAATGCCGTAATGGGAGTCCAGGACCTGACCCATGTAGACAGATTGAATTTTTTTGGTGTCCTCACACCAAAACTATGGGGTTTTCTTTTCTTCTTAATATGGCAAAGTTTTAGATTTTTTGCTACAAACTATGATGCTGGGGAAGAGTGAAGGCAAAAGGAGAAGGGATGGCACAGGATGAAATGGTTAGAGAGTGCCACTGATGCAATGAACATGTGATGACCTAGGACGTGGCACAAAAGCAACACAGCCAGAGAACTAGTATAAGTCCCTTTATTATCACCCACTGTGCCCCCAATGTCCCTTTAAACCACTTTAAACTTTCAGCCCTTTAAACTTTAAACTTTAAACTTTAAACTTTAAACTTTAAACTTTAAACTTTAAACTTTAAACTTTAAACTTTAAACTTTAAACTTTAAACTTTAAACTTTAAACTTTAAACTTTAAACTTTAAACTTTAAACTTTAAACTTTAAACTTTAAACTTTAAACTTTAAACTTTAAACTTTAAACTTTAAACTTTAAACTTTAAACTTTAAACTTTAAACTTTAAACCTTTAAACCTTTAAACCTTTAAACTTTAAACCCTTTAAACTTTAAGACGAGGTGGCGCAGTGGTTAGATGCAGCACTGCAGGCTACTTCAGCTGACTGCAGTTCTGCAGTTCAGCTGTTCTAATCTCACCGGCTCAAGGTTGACTCAGCCTTCCATCCTTCCGAGGTGGGTAAAATGAGGACCCGGATTGTTGGGGGCAATATGCTGACTCTGTAAACCGCTTAGAGAGGGCTGAAAGCCCTATGAAGCGGTATATAAGTCTAACTGCTATTGCTATTGCTATTGCTATTAAACTGTCCGCCATGGAGAGAGCTCTTCCACCAACCTGTAATAGTCTTTGGCTGACAATACTTCAGTCCCAACTTTGTAAACAGAAAACTTTCAACCATAAATTCAACAAGGCAAGATAAGGTAATTAATCCAGTTGCAGTAAATCAAACCTGTTGGGAGGATGCCAGGAACACAGACAAACAGTGACAACAAGATAAACTCAGCATTTGTTTCCAACAACCGGCCCTCACATTTGCCTCTCCTTTAATCTCCACCCCCAAGTGTGCCTGGTGAAGGGAGTTGGGGCCCTTTCCTCCCTCATTAGCAATGCAACTCATATTGGTCTCTTCTTCGTTCTTCCCTGCACTGCCTACGATGAGGAGAGGGTGGGCCTTGGTCTTCATCTGAACCCTCTCCCCTTTGTTCTACCTCTCCCCTGCTCTGCCCAACCTGACTTTGCCCTTCCCCAGTTTCTTCCACAGTCTTTGTATTTGGTATTGGTATTTATTCGATTTGTAAGCCGCCCTATTCCCCGAAGGGACTCAGGGCGGCTGAACAAAAGCCAAGGGAAGGGTAACAAATACAGAAAAGTAAGACAAAAACAGGGCAGTGATACAAACAATTTAAAAAACACAGCAAGCACAGCAAGTTCGAGTAGGGGGGGAACTCAACCCCAGGCTTGCTGGGACAGCCAGGTCTTAACGGCTGCCGGAAGGCCTGAAGGGTGGCGAGGGTCCGAATCTCCATGGGGAGTTCGTTCCAAAGGGCCGGAGCAGCCACAGAGAAGGCCCTCCTCCGAGTGGTCGACAGCCGGCATTGGCCGGCAGATGGAATTCGGAGGAGGCCTAATCTGTGGGATCTAATGGTTCTATGGGAGGTAATTGGCAGGAGGCAGTCTCTCAAGTCAGCTGTTCGTCTTCCCCTTCAGATTCAGACTTTGACAGGGCCATGACAGAACATGAATTTGGGCAAACTCTGGGAGACAATGGAGTACAGGGAGTCTTTGTGTTCTATGGTCCATGAGTTCACACAATTTAGCAACTGAACAACACATATAGTTTTTTACCACACCAATGAATTTTGGCAGCTGTGCTTGGAAGAATCATGCTTACACATGAGAAACCTTGTTAGCTATTTATTTGTTTACTATATTTATATCCTGCTACAATGAAGTAATTTTAATACCTACTCTATATTTATCTATTGTATGTAAATATGGGTTTTTTTTCTCTCCCATCTCCCTATACACCAATTTAAAGCATCCACTGAAACAATAAACATTAAACAACTTAAAATAGCAAAACATAAATAAAAGCACAGATGGCCCAATTGGCTTAAAACACCCTCCAGGACACTTTTCATCATCTTTCTGGACAACAGTCAGGAAGATCAGCCTGATCTTTCCAGGGAAACCGGTTGGAGTAGATGTTCCTGTATAGAATTCAGATCTGATCTATAAAAGGCTTTTAAAAAAAGAAGCCCCAGCTCTTAAATTACTCCTGGAAATGAATTAGTAGCCTGTGTGCAGCCCTCAGCCTAAATGTAATATGCTTCAAACAATAGGTGCTGGTTAGAACTCAAGTGGCTACATTCTGGAATAACGACATCTTCTAAGTCAGGGGTGTCAAACTCAACTTCATGGAGGACCACATCAGGATTGTGTTTGACCTTGGGGGGACAGGGGGTGTGGCCAGTGTGGACACGGCCAGCTCAATGTCACTCATGTCGAGGGTACCTCTGGTAGTCTGAGTGCTCTGCCAGTGAAAAGGGGCTCCCAAGCTGTTTTTGGCTGTGACGGCCTCCTGCAACCCCCAAGCCTTGAGTTTGTTACCCCTCTTCTAAGTTGTCTTTAAAGAAACCTTATGTAAAATGCACAACAGCTGCCTTATCTAGGAGCAATATGATTCAATGTGCAAATCCCTCTTGTGCTTATAATGCTACAATTGGCCCACTAGCACAAGTGTCCCAAAAGCATTTCCAGCTGCTGACTTCATATATTGTATTAGCTGGAGGGTAAATCTAGAAGCATCTTCAAGTTGCAGATTTGCTTTTCAGAATGCCCATGCCTCCGGAGATAACCCTGGTGTCATCGGAGAAATTCAGGGGACAAATAGTATCTCCATCTTGTCTTGATTCAGCCTCAGCCCGTCCTGTCCCATTTAAACGCTGACAGCCTCCAAACGCCTCTACCCTTGGTGCTGATGATATTGCAACCCAAACTGTCAGACACATTTTTGATTCACATACCATATTTTCCGGATTATAAGATGCACCTTTTTCCATCAAAAAAGAGGCTGAAAATCTGGGTGCATCTTATACACTGAATACATCATTTTTTGCATCCTGAAACTCTGCCCCCTTTACCAAAATGGCCATGCAGAGCCTGTAGAATGCTTACAGAGAGCTTCTGGAGGCTGGGGAAGGAAGAAATGAGGGGAAAATGGGCCATTTTTTGCTCAGTTTTGCCCCGCCCAGCCCCTAGGAGTACTCTATAAGCCCCCTAAAGGTTATTCATGCCTTTTTTGGGGAAAAAATGGGGCCATTTTCATGAAAAACAGACTGCTTTTGGGAGGTTTGCAGAGTGCAAAAACTTATTTTTTAAATCTGCCTCTTCAAAACCTTGGTGCATCTTATACTCCAAACAATGTGGAAGTTATTTTAGAACAAGGGACAGAAGACCATCCCTTGAGATATTCTGCAAAGTAGGAGCCACTATGACAATCTCTCCTCCATGCAAATCTTTGAGGACCGCTGTTCTAGTCACCACTAAAGACTCTGTTCAGAGAAGGGCTTTTAAGGTTCTTGAAAATCTGAGCAAATTTATCAGCAAAAAAGCTTTGTGAATTGGACACAATAACCAAGTGGGAGATCTTGCTATTCATTTTACTTAACAGGGAATTAGTTTAGCTAAGTAAATAAAAATAAATCAGGCCACTGGATCACAGTCTTCTGCCATAATAATGGTAGGTGAATAAAGATACTTTGCTTTGCTTAGACAATTGCGTTGGGCACACCTGAATACATCTATGTATCCTGCAAACATCCCAGGTGGCAGATCAGAATGAAATCTCATTATGACAGACAAAACAATGTCTGCATGTCCAATTAATAAAAACTTCCTGAGATAAAGAAGGGATTTTACATATTTAATGTATGACCACATATCCGGTGGGCTAGAGGTTACTATGGAGACCATGTATTTCTAGACAGGTTGTAGTCTTGCAACAACAAAACATACATCTCTCAATTCAGAGAATACATCCAGAAGATGTCTGGCCAGTAGGAAAGTCAGGATATTAACAAGGTCTTCAGCTTTTTTCTACAATTTGATTTTACTCGTAGGCACTTTAACCAGTGGTGGGTTTCAAAAATTGTTGGAACCTACTCTGTGGGTGTGGCCTCCTTTGTGGGAGTGGCTTGCCACCCATGTGGCCGAATGGGAGTGGCTTGCTGCCCATGTGACCGGATATGAAATTATGAATTAGTACTTAGGTCGGTCCAAGTAGCTATTCAGAAACTCTGGCATTGAAGCATGCAAGTCTTAAAGCTGTCAAGTTACAAGATCCTTGCCAGTGGTGGGTTTCAAAAAATTTTGGAACCTCTTCTGTAGGTGTGGCCTGCTTTCTGGGTCCACTGGTGGAACCTCTTCTAACTGGTTCGGTAGATTTGACGAACCGGTTCTACCGAATAGGTGCGAACTGGTAGGAACCCACCTCTGACTTTAACCCTGGTAATTCAAGAGCAATAGAGAGAGTGTTATTGTCTTTCAGTATTGGCCAAAAGGCCAATATTGAATGTCCAAAAAAGGCCAATTTTGAAAGACAACACACTCTCTCTATGTTCAAGGACATTGCTCTTGAATTACCAGGGTTAAAGTGACTATGTGTAAAATCAGATTGTAGAAAAAAGCTGAAGACAATACACTCTCTATATATTCAAGGACATTGCTCTTGAATTACCAGGGTTAAAGTCACTATGTGTAAAATCAGATTGTAGAAAAAAGCTGAAGACCCTATTAATATCCTGATTTTTGATAGTTTCTGGAAGAGGAGTACAAAAAAATCACTGAACGAGATTGCATATTGGAAATCACAATGGCTCTACATGGGGCAGCCTTTGAAGAGTATTCGGAAACTTCAACTAGTCCAGAATGCAGCTGCGCGAGCGATTGTGGGTGCACCTCGGTACACCCACGTTACACCTATCCTCCGCGAGCTGCACTGGCTACCGATCAGTCTCCGGATACGCTTCAAAGTGCTAGTCGTAACTTATAAAGCCCTTCATGGTATTGGACCTGGGTACTTGAGAGACCGCCTGCTGCCAATTACCTCCAATAGACCGATTAGATCTCACAGGGTCGGCCTCCTCCGGGTTCCGTCTACCAGCCAATGCCATCTGGCTACCACCCGGGGGAGGGCCTTCTCTGTAGCAGCTCCGGCCCTTTGGAATGAACTCCCCGCGGAGATCCGGACCCTCACCTCTCTCCAGGCCTTCTGGAAAGCCGTCAAAACCTGGCTGTGCCGGCAGGCCTGGGGTTGATGAGTTCCCCTCCCCTCTCGACTGGTATGGCTGTGTGATTTTCATGTATTTTAATTATGTGTATTGTGTTCATGTTCCCTTTCCCCCCTGAGTTGTTCGCCGCCCTGAGTCCCTCCTGGAGAAGGGCAGCATACAAATAAACCAAATACAATACAATACAATACAATTGGCAAATATCTTCATAAAAAAAGTTAAAATAATAGTGTGAGGTCTCTTTTGTGACTATAGCAGGTGTCAACATTCCCAGGTAAACCAGACAGGAAACAGGACAAGATGAACTAATTCTACTTTATTGTAAGGTGATATTAACAGAATCTTGTGAGTCTTCCACTGTCTCCTTTAGAGTTGAGAAGTTAGGAAAGTTCCTTTATGAGGAATTCTTTGTTCATTATACATCTGTGGGTTATGCCCTCTCTTATCTGATAATTCCCTGGGCAGCTTTTCTTCCACCCTCTTCCAAAGTAATTCCCACATGTTATTACATCAGGTCAATGAAATGAATCCCTGTAACTGCTTGCAGTTATGGGTTTCTTTTAAAGCAGATTTTTATAATTTAATTCAGCAATATCTTAAATAGCTTTTGTGAAAACTTCAAAGTTGGGCAGATCACAGCTGAATACATTTCAAAGAATCCTAAAGATAAAATTTTCCCCTTTACAATGGAAAGGAGGTGTTTAATTTCTTTGAAATCTACACACACTTGTAAATGAGAAAGGTCTCAACTCTAAAGGTGACATTTAATAAAAGACTAAATGTTTCTACTTTCTGGGACCCAAGTGGACAGTTAGAGATATATAAGCAATTTATTGGTGTTCCTGTTCATATTTTTGGCTGCTGCATCTCTTATCTTCCTAATATATAATCTAATATCAGAATATTTCCTCTGGGAAATTAATAGGTCCCCCTCTTCTTCTGAAATGATGTGGGAATGACCTTCAGAGACAACAGGAAGAGTCACAGCTAGGAGAGTGATCAGATAAGAGACAGCTTAGCCCACTGAAGGAATGTGGATGAAGTAAACATCCTGGTCTTAGTTTCCTGGACTGTAAAGGCGATGGGGGGAGAAATGTATTTTCAGATTTGCAAGATAGTCCAGACAGGAAGAATACCCAGATGAATTAATACCATTTTATTAAGAGCCAAGGTGGCGCAGTGGTTAAATGCAGCATTGCAGGCTACTTCAGCTGACTGCAGTTCTGCAGTTCGGCGGTTCAAATCTCACCGGCTCAAGGTTGACTCAGCCTTCCATCCTTCCGAGGTGGGTGAAATGAGGACCCAGACTGTGGGGGCAATATGCTGACTCTGTAAACCGCTTAGAGAGGGCTGAAAGCCCTATGAAGCGGTATATAAGTCTAACTGCTATTGCTAACTGCTATTATAAGGTTACATTAACAGAAGCTTGCAAGTCGGACTGATGGATTTTTCCCCCCAGAGGTCAGAGTTTTGGCAGTGCAACTGTAGAGTCAAAAGTCTTTTCTGATGTTAGTATCTTTTGAGATTTTTCCAACTACTCTTTATAGCAGAGGTTTTCTATAACATTTAGCAAACGATTTAGTTTAGAGATAACAAATCTTTCTTCTGGGGACCATGAGTTTTCTGTTATTCCCTTCCCGACAGTCCAGAATTTTCTTATAAGTTTTGAATTTTTAAGTTCCACTTCTTTCTCTATATTGTTCCTTTTTTTTGCAACTTTTTACCTCGCTCTTTCAGACCTATCTGTCTCCTGTCAAAATTTCCACTTCATCCTCCATTCATTCTCTAAAATATTTAGATATGCATTTAAATTGTAATAAATGAAGATATTCTGTAATGATGAACATATATGTTTATGGTTTTAATAAATTTAATATGGCATTAGGTTTTTATATTATTGATATTGTGTTAATTGTGGATTGGGAGTTGCCCAGAGTTCAGTACATGATGGGTGGTTATATACATGTTTTAAATAAATAAATTATAGAAATGAAAATAAGCTACACATGCATGAATATGCATTGTAGGGCTGATTCACTACAAGCAATTAGGATTAGCTTTCCATAGTAAAAGAAAGCCATTGGAAGATAACTGTACATTGCTATTTCAGATTTCTTCAGGTTTAAGGAATGGAATATGATGCATCTAAATGCAACGAAGAGAAAGAGAAAAAAGAAAAAGTGACTTTCAAAGATGAAAAGGAGCAATACGTAGAGAAAAATCTCTTTGCTGCGAATAACTAAATGGTTCATTGTTGTGGCCCAGCAAGAACCGTTGGAGCTGCCACCAAACTCCGACAGCGAGGGGCCCTATGACTCGGCCCTGGAGGATGTGGAGGACCCTGGACAGGGTTCCGACTCCGAGCAGGGTGCAGAGAGGCTGGTTGGCCACCAGAAGGCACCTGAGCCTTGGACCAGTGGGGAGGAGACAAGGGAGAGTGAGCCGGACGCCAGCAATGAGTTGTTCCTGGATGCCCAGCACCAAAGAGCTAATAGGCGTCAGGAACAGTTGCGCAGTTACAGGAGGTAATTGCACTCAGCTGGTGGTCATTAGGCTCCTTTCCAGACTATAAAAGGAATGCTTGTGCACACACCCCTTTTGCAGAAGTCAACGCAGGAACTAATGTCGGAGAACAGTACTGTGAGCCTGGCAGGCTGGATTGTTGCCGAGGCTTATCTGTGTTGGATTGCTGCCAAGGACCTGTCTGTCTGTTAATAAATTCCGTAAAGTATCTTTGGCTTGGAGTGTGTTGGTGTGGGATGAGGGGGCGTCAGAACAGTTCATATATCAGCAAACAACCTCACAGATTGAATTTAAGTAAAAGATGGTGAAATTAAGTACAATTTGAGAGTTGGGCAACATACAAGTTTAATATGTTGTTTGCCTTCTGAGAGAGTCCAGTCGTTTGTGACTGGTAAGGACTGGAGAGAGATGGGAGAAGTGGTTATTTTTTTAATAATTTTTTATTTTAAACACATAAGCACATCAACAGAAACAAACACATAACTTAAACACAACATAGGAACAATAAGTTCCATCGTATATCATACTGCAGTTCCGAATCGGTTTCTTTGCAGTTAGTGTTTTCCCTACTATACATTTCTACCTTGCATTCATAATCTCCTTGTTCGTTATCCATTTTTATGTACAATCCTTTATTTATTTATACTTAGCTACTTATGACCAAATATTATTTACCTATATTGTGCTTTATATTTTTACTGTCATTTATTCTCTTACATACAGTTATAGGTATACATTCACATAATTATTCTTTTTCTTTGCCATTCTTATATTATTATTATTCCATTTGAAAGGTTATAAGGTATAGTTTGAAATGCTTTGTTTACCATCATTTGCACCTGCTAAGACACCACCTTGTTTTCTCTTTCTTTTCTTTTCTCCCTCCCTTCCTTCTCTACTTCCTTCCTTCCTCCTCTCCGTTCCCTTCTTCCTTCCCTTACCTCTCCCCTACTCCTACCCTTTTTCTTCTCCTTCCTACCTTCTCTCCTTCTCTTTCTTTCTCTTCCTCCCTCCTCTTCTTCTTTTTCTCTCCCTTCCACCCACCTTTCCTTACCTCTTTCTTCTTCCCTTACCTCTCCTCCACAGTGGTTATTATATAGCCACCTGAGATGCCTTTGGTTAACAAAAGCAGAATTGGGAGCATGAGTGATATACCTCCTGGCTGCCACGGATTCCATGGGATAGACAAGGTGAGACAAAGGATCTTAGCCAGGCACAGAACAGCTCCTACAATTTGGAATGGTCTCCTTTTTGCGGTGAGGTGAGGTCAGCATCTATTTTGTTGGCATTCTGAAGACTGCTGAAGACCTCATAGTTCCAAAGAGGATTTGGGGAGTGAGCCCTCTTATCAAAATGCCTACTTGAATTCGTTGCAATTATCACATTTCCACTTGATTATTTTTATTTTGCTTTAATTTATTGATATATGGTTTTATGCTTGCTGTTTTCATGTCATAAACCATCATTACCCTTCGCATTATGGAGACATTGAAACACAATAATAATACTAGAAAACACCTGGTGAAAAGGGGGGAAAAAGTGTCCGTTAGGATGATTGCAATTTATTTAATTAAATTTTCCAGTCTTAATATTTACTCTAAATATGTTTAGAGTCTTAAAAGTGGTTTCCCTCTCATTCACAGTAATCCTATTTACATTTCCCATAGTATGCACATATCTGCTGTTGCAGCAAATCTTAGTTCAGTCGATGTGTTATTTTTGAGGTACATCAATGAACGTTTGAACGCATCCTTGGAATGAACCCTAGTGGCCAGCCTCACAGTGGAACATAGTGTCAATATCTGCAGTGAGGCATTTCAGATGGAGGTGTATGGCATAATATTGATTAAAATCAACACAATTCTTTTGACATGATGGATTATCTGAGTCTTTATTTATGAGGCAAAGCTACAGGAAAAGCTTTAAATGATTTTTTGGGACGATCGGATTTCACCTAGAATAATAACAACTCCTCTAGATCGTATGCATTTTCTACTCTGTGGTGCACAGAAGGATTCTTCTTTGTTAATCAAATAATACGTATAAAGCTACCTTTACAAATGCTTGACACGGAAGAGCTTGCAGAGGCCTCTTTGTGCTCGTGAAAGATATTATCTTGTGAAAACTGGAATTGATATTTTAGCTTTCTGGAAAAGGGGAATTACATATTTATAAACATAGCCTTCAGTCTCAGATTTATAATCAATAGCTTCTGCAGTAGCACCCATGAGGGTGTGTACATATAATTAGGTAGGCTCAATTTTAGGAGGGGAGGGGAAGCTTGAAAGAAATATAGACGGTATTTTTTAATGGTATTTAACAGAATAATAGAGTTGGAAGGGATATAGTCCAGCTCCTTTTTCAGGGCAGAAACTCTATACTATTTCAGACAAATGGTTGTCCAATCTCTTCTTAAAAACTTCCAGTGTTGGAGCATTTACAACTTCTGGAGGTAAGTTGTTCCATTGAATAATTGTATATCCTCTTGTTATTAATTGAATACAGATGCTGAATATATATTGAGGTGGGCTGGATTGGAAGTATATTGGTGTGGTTTTCAAACTAGAGGAAGAAACATCAATAATATCTGAAGCTGCTGACACTATTCCGATAGCTAAACATGCAAATGATCTGGAAACTTCAATAATAAAAAATCTAGGACTGCAGTGGGAAAAAAAATGGGTCTACTATTAAAAATAAAGAAAAGAAAATTAATAATAACTGATACAACAACTGGCCTTAGAACAGACAGTGGAGGTATTGAACTAACAGGTAATTTAAGGTGGTTCTGACAAGTGTCATCGGCATCTTCATATCCGGTCACATGGGCGGCAAGCCACTCCCATCCGGTCACATGGGCGGCAAGCCACTCCCACAAAGGAGGCCACACCCACAGAGTAGGTTCGAACAATTTTTGAAACCCACCACTGGTGTTTACATACAATAACTGAGAATGAGATTATTGTAAAATCTGATTCTCCCTATTTCTCATCCAGTGCACTAAGAACTAGATATTGGCAGATCTTGGGCAAAATGCAAAATGCACATGACAAATTCTTGGGCCTTCTCCAGGTGCCGTTTACCAGACAATGCCGGCTGGCGGCTCCTCAGGGGAGGGCCTTCTCTGTAGCTGCTCCGGCCCTGTGGAACGATCTACCCGTAGAGATCCGGACCCTTCCCACTCTCTCGGCCTTCCGAAAAGCCACTAAAACCTGGCTGTTCCGGCAGGCCTGGGGCTGTTGAACAAGGTCCAGCCCCACTTAAATGGAATGTATGGTGTGCTGTTTTTTTAAATTATATCTCACGTTATTTTTTTAATTCTTATTTTTATCTTGCTGTAAGCCGCCCAGAGTCCTACGGGATTGGGCGGCATACAAATTTATTAAATTGCTAATTGCTAATTCTTCTAAATGATGGAAGGAAGAAAAATAATGGGCGCTACATATATTTATAGCGCCTTTTATCAATTGTTCTGAGTATAAAAAACAATTGATATCAGTGGAAAGCATCTCAATATCATATAAAGTTGGCACATAAATGGAAAGAAGCAGATAAAACGTTCATGAGATAATTTCCGTTTTTCTATAATACGTTCCAAATTCAAATTTCATTTATCTATATTTTATTGGTCTAAAGTAGGTTCATTGACCTGTGTTCTTTGAGATGTTGTTGGACTAGAATTCTCTTCATTTTAAGTGCTGCTGGAGCTGCTGTACCACTATTCCGAATTTTGTGGCGGTTGGAGAGATCAGGTCTTCTAGATTTTGCTATCCTTAGCCAGTGGCACTGCTATTAGTTTGGGATTTTATGGTCGTATGTTCCTGTATAATACTGCAGACAAGCCTTCCCCATCTTGGCAAGCCCAGATGTACTGGAACATGAATGCCCAACAGATCATCGTGTTCCCAGGCAGTATGTAGTTAGAAGCTGCCAAGTCTGGAAAAATTACTGTAGCTCAGTACGCAGTGCTTTAAAATGGCTGCTATATGCCAGGAAAGTTAGAGTGGTACTCATTAACATCATTGTTTCGCTCTTCCCAAAGCAACAATGGAAAAATGAGAGGGGCAATTGGGTGAAAGAAATTCAAATATCCAAACATGTTTTGGATTCAGATATGATGCTGGAATAATTTGGTCTCTACGTAAATTCAAATGTCTAGATGGGATCTCTAAGGGTTGAAGGGTGATGTTGGTGTATGCTTTTTTTAAGCTATGTAAGTTTTGCTGCCAAAATGCACTAAGAAGGCCCCAGGATACTATAAGCTTGTGCTATTTTGTTGCCTAGGTGAATGAAGCTACTGATATTTTTTAAAGTATGCATGCATGCATACATATATAACTTTATTATTGACACTAGGCAAATGCAAGAGTCAATAGTGGAGGGAGTAACATAAAACAGCTTATCGCCACTTCATTGATGTAATCAAACTATGCCTAGTTTTGCAGACAGCGTAACAAAATTTGGCCAGGTTTACAGAAACACAACGCATACTAGTCTGATAATAACACCTGTGCATGGAATAAATTAGAGTTGCCTGGTTATTTTATTAAACGGGGAGTGAGGCAGAGGTGGGTTCCTACCAGTTTGCACCTATTCGGTAGAACCGGTTCGTCAAATCTACCGAACCGGTTAGAAGAGGTTCCACCAGTGGATCCAGAAAGCAGGCCACACCTACAGAAGAGGTTCCAAAATATTTTGAAACCCACCACTGGTCCTTGGATATGATTATTCTACACTATCATGCTCCTATTTATAAAACTCAGTGCCTCTGTGAAAGGTAAGGATGACTACTGCGTTTGTGGTGCAATCAGAACATTGCGTGTGTTGAAGTTGTTTTAACGCAAACCTTTAAAAAAACAAGTTTACCTCATATTCTTATGCATGCCAGTGCTGTGTGTGAGGTAATTTAAGGTGGTTCTGACAAGTGTCGTCGGCATCTTCATATCCGGTCACATGGGTGGCAAGCCACTCCCATCCAGTCACATGGGCAGCAAGCCACTCCCACAAAGGAAGTCACACCCACAGAGTAGGTTCGAACAATTTTTGAAGCCCACCACTGGAGTGAGGAGTTGGGCCCTTGCATCTTTATTAAAAATACTACATACCAGGATGTGGATTATGGCATATAGACTATGATTTTTACAGACCTTTTCCACAGGAGCATAACCTTGGCTAATATTTTTTTTTAATTTATATCTGTTATTTGCTAAGTAAATGAAGGCACTGAATATATTTTTTTTAGCCAATTGCCTTAGCTCTCTTGGAAACTACTTTCATTATTTACTATTGGTCTTCCAAATGTTGATCAATCTGATAGCTACCCTTTATGAAGTTCAAATGGAAAGGAAGGTTCAGTTTTATTACAAGAGGAGTCTGGAAAGGTACATTTTTACCTCTCTAGCGCATCAGCATTCATACACACCACAGCAGAATGATGAAAAGCTATCTTTTCTTCCTTTACAATGCGGCCTGCTATATCTTAAAGGCTAATCTGCAATATTTTCACCAGGGAAATCACTCAGTGATTAAGTTTGATTTATTTTGATATTGGCTTGGTCTGATGTCTATCCCTTGCATTGTGATTTTAAAACATGGTGCATTTTCAGCAAGTTCTCTGATTTACTCAACAGACCATTTGTAAACAAGCAATGCTGAATATAAAATTTGTGACCGGTTCATATGGGTTATGACATTCAGCACAAAGCTTTTCAAAATCTCTTGAATATTGAGAAGCATTAAGTTCAATGTGAGAAAGGAAAACATTCTGAAGAAGGGATTTCTAAAAAAAAATAAACCTTGTGACAGACATACTGATGTTCTTCTTATGGTACTATTCGGCAAATGGTTGCTCACAAATAAAACTCCAGCCACCACAATGATTCAACACAAACACACCATTTGAAGTCTTACGCAAAAAATCGAGAAAGATTCTTTCTAATCATCAAACTGTACTCTTGCACCTATGTGAAGTTTCCAATTTTTGATTTTAGCAAAGGAATATCCACCCTTTCACACTACAGAGGACTTAGTGAGAAGCCAACAGAAGAAATTAAAAGTGGGTAGAGGAATAAAATCCCTAGATAAACAAACTGCTAACATATTGGAGTATTAAGTATTTAAAATATTTAATATTTAACCAATAATTGCTCACAGTCAAGTATTAAATATATTTAATTATATATTCTCTTTTGGGTTGCTTGTCTGCTTCCAGAAATAATGGGGAATTCAACATATGTTGGAAGTGTCTACAGAAAATAAGACAGCAGATTTACAGGCAATTAGAAAACTTAATCCAGAACGGCTTCCTCAAATGAGGATGTTAGATATTGTTGTGACTCAGCAGAAGCTTGCTGTGAGTTGCGTCAGGATGCAGGAATAATGAGCAGCTGTTGCTCGTTAGGGTTGTCTTCTGCAAATAAAAGACAGATGGTGCCACGCCTTAGTGGCAGAAGTCAACGTCGTTCATCGTTCGTGGTTTGTCGTTCGTGGTGTGTGGTTCATCGTTTTGAGATTCAAAGAGGCACTTGGATAAATGATTTGCTTTCTGTAAACCTGGTTTGCTGTCAGAGCTTTTTGTTTTTGCTTTTGCTGTGTAACTATTTGCCAGAGACTTTATCTAGGTTTATTTTTGGGCTCACAGCCAGCTTGAGCCAGGACTTATAAAGATATTTGCTTTGAAGTTCTGTCTAACTGTCATTTGTGAACGAGCAGAGAGGGGGGTCAGAACAGATATCCATTGTCTTATATTACTTAGGTGTTGTGGCCCAGCAGGAGCCATTGGAGCTCCGACAGCGAGGTGCCCTATGAGTCGGCTCTGGAGGATATGGAGGATCCTGGACAGGGTTCCGACTCTGAGCAGGGCGCAGAGAGGCTGGTTGACCACCAGGAGGTGCCTGAGCCTTGGACCAGTGGGGAGGAGACAAGGGAGAGTGAGCCGGAGAGTGGGTTGTTCCTGGATGCACGCCATCGAAGAGCTACTAGGCGTCAGGAACAATTACGCAATTACAGGAGGTAATTGCACTCAGCTGGTGGTCATTAGGCTCCTCTCCAGACTATAAAAAGGCTACTTGTCCACATGCCCCTCTTTGCAGAAGTCAACACAGAATTGAATGTCGGAGAACTTTGTGTGAGCTTGGCAGGCTGGATTGTTGCCAAGCCTTATCTGTGCTTATTGCTGTCCAAGCTTGTCTGTGCTGGGTTGCTGCCAAGGACCCGTTTGTCTGTTCATTAAATGCCGTAATTTATCTCTGGCTCATAGTGTGTTTTGGTGTGGAACGAGGGGGGTCAGAACACTTAGGGTATGAAATATAAAGGCTGGTTTAGTGGTTAAGATTCTTTGCTAGAAGCAAGGAGAGTTTAACTGTAGTCTGATTTCAGGTATAAAGACAACTGGTTGAAAAGAGCCAGTTGCTCTTTTTCAACCCAAGGAAGAAGGCAAAGACAAACTACTTCCAAAAAAGTTGTCCAGAAAACTGCATAGACCTGACCAGGATTCAAGATTGATCCAAAGAAATGCAAGTACTAAAAGCATTCTTATTTAGAAGTAAACTGTATGAAATTAAATATAGCTTATACAGTTTATTTCCTAGTTTATGTCCTAATCTTAATAAACAAGCCTTTGGGAGCCAGATTTTCATTAGTTTCATGAATTTTCTTTTCAACCTCAAAAGAAGTCACATCATGGTAGTAATAGATTAGCATTATGCTTTATTAATGTTTTAAATTGAGCAGTTAGCATGTTTCTCCTGCTAGCTAATTGTGGATAATAGAGGTAATTACATGTTTCCATTACTGATTAACATCTTGTCTTCAATATACTGCAAAGGAGGAAAATGAAGTTCTGGTAGCTGTACTGATGGAAAACAACATTACTTTCACTCACAATACATGTTACTGAAAGCAGAGAAAGGGGAAGGAGGAACAATAATGTTACTAAATAATATAATATATTATTTTATCAATGCAACTTTAATATAAAAACTGTGCACAAGTATTCAGAAAGTGTGCAGAAAAATAGAATAATTTGTGCTGGAGGTCAGTTGTTGAGATGGTATCAAGGAGGGTCAGTATAGTTAGAAGGAAGAGGAGAGAAGATCCTTAAAATTCTGAAAAGAAAAAAAAGATTTTTTTTTTTTGAAATTTTGGGCTTAGACAACTTAGAACCTCACTGTCTTCGATCCAACCTAAGCGTAGTATATAAAATTATCTGCTATCTCGTTTTTCCATAACCCACAAGGGAAAGTATTTTATCTGAAGTTGCTAGTTACTTAGAAACTCTGAGTCCTGGTTTAGTTTTTGTTGGCTATGATGAAGTAGTAATTTAAGGCAACACGGAGACTGGATTCTCTGGATAAGAATTTGGGAGCATTCAAAGCTTTTGTTATTGATTCAGATGAACAAAATAATTATTCAGGTTGAAGTCTTGATAAATGATACTGTTAATGTGTGATGTTTTTCAGTCCAGAAGCTACAAATAGGTTTATTGGGGTGAGATCAGACTGCATTTTTTAAAAAATTATTGTCATCATTATAAGTGATTTGTTTTTAGATCTTTTAAAAATGTTTTTTAAAAGTTGATGTTATCCAATGAATTTTTAAATAACTTTTCCTTGACCTTTGTACATGCACGGATGTATCTCTTACATAACACCACATTTTTCTTCCTAAGGCCTCTAAGATGAATGCATACTCATTCTCAGAAAGTGGCCTAAAGATTTACTATCCTTCTTTTTTGAACATACATTAAATCTCTGAGTCTCAATTGAAGAGGCATTTAGAAATTAGGACATATATATATATATATATATATATATATATATATATGTATATATGTATATATGTATATATGTATATATGTATATATGTATATATGTATATATGTATATATGGTATATATGTATATATGTATATATGTATATAGGTATATATGTATATAGGTATATATGTATATAGGTATATATGTATATATGTATATAGGTATATATGTATATAGGTATATAGGTATATAGGTATATAGGTATATAGGTATATAGGTATATATGTACATATGTATATATGTATATGTGTGTGTGTGTGTGTGTATATATATATATATATATATATATATATATATATACATACATACATTCATACATACATACATACATACATACATACATACATACATACATACATACATATATATATATATATATATATATATATATATATATATATAAGTCAGATGTTTTAATATGCAAAAATATGCAATACAGCCCAGGTTCGAATCCCAGTAAGGGTATGGCTAGCTGATGAGAGCTAAATAGCTTGAAATAGATCTATACTAGTCTCCCTTTATTTATTTATCAGCACAAATACTACACAAATGTAACAAAGGCAACAGTAAAATATTGGGCTTTCTGTCTGGATGGTCTCTTGTGACGAGCCGATGGACATAGAATGGAAGCAGTTAGCTTCCTCCCATAATTGGGGCATACCAGGAGTTGTGACTTTATATATATATATATATATATATATATATATATATGATAAATAAATAAAGGGAGACTAGTATAGATCTATTTCAAGCTATTTAGCTCTCATCAGCTAGCCATACCCTTGCTGGGAATCGAACCTGTATACACACACACACACACACACACACACACACACACACACACACACACATATATATATATATATATATATATATATATATATATATATATATATATATATATATATATTAGATTTTTTTTTTTACAACCCCTGGTAAGCCCCAATTATGGGAGGAAGCTAACTGCTTCCATCATCTGTCCTTCGGCTCGTCACAAGAGTCCATCACGACAGAAACCCAATATTTTTACTGTTGCCTTTGTTATATTTGTGTTTTTTTTATTTGTGCTGATAAATAAATAAAGGGAGACTAGTATAGATCTATTTCAAGCTATTTAGCTCTCATCAGCTAGCCATACCCTTACTGGGATTTGAACCTGGGCTATATTGCACATTAGGCATACTAGGCAGAGATCTTAGCCATTAGGCCACAGGCTCTTATCCGTTTATCAGCGAAGCCAGGGTGAAAGGTATCTATTAGATTTTTTTTTTTTTTTACAACCCCTGGTAAGCCCCAATTATGGGAGGAAGCTAACTGCTTCCATCATCTGTCCTTCAGCTCGTCACAAGAGTCCATCACGACAGAAACCCAATATTTTTACTGTTGCCTTTGTTATATTTGTGTTTTTTTTATTTGTGCTGATATATAAATAAAGGGAGACTAGTATAGATCTATTTCAAGCTATTTAGCTCTCATCAGCTAGCCATACCCTTAGTGGGATTTGAACCTGGGCTATATTGCACATTAGGCATACTAGGCAGAGATCTTAGCCATTAGGCCACAGGCTCTTATCCGTTTATCAGCGAAGCCAGGGTGAAAGGTATCTTTATAAAAAAAAAATCTAATACATACCTTTCACCCTGGCTTCGCTGATAAACGGATAAGAGCCTGTGGCCTAATGGCTAAGATCTCTGCCTAGTATGCCTAATGTGCAATATAGCCCAGGTTCAAATCCCAGTAGGGGTATGGCTAGCTGATGAGAGCTAAATAGCTTGAAATAGATCTATACTAGTCTCCCTTTATTTATTTATCAGCACAAATAAAAACACACACACACACACACACACACACACACACACACACATATATATATATATATATATATATATATATATACACACACACATACATACATACATACATACACACACACACACACACACACACACATACAATATCCTCCATTTGTTCCTTCTTTTTTAATTTAAAAGTTAAATTCATTGGCATTCAAGCAAAGTAATTTCTACATATGATTTGGGGAGATTTATAGATATAGATACGTACACACGTTGTCTATGGACATGAATATTCATGAATTATTGTTTTTTATCTTTTTGCAATTACATAGATTGTAATATTAACATATGGAGTGCTAATACATAAAGGTATTTAAAATGATTTGAAAAATGTGACAAAATTAAAGGGAAAACAAAATAGAAATGATTCCTTTTCTCAGTATGTAGTTCTGTTTTGTCCTCCCTAAAGAAGTTTTTTTTTTTACAAAAATGATGGTGGGAAGGAGATTTTCTTTTAAAGTGTTTGGTCAAGTATCATTACCTGCTGTAAAGAAGCAATTATTCTTTCAGCTCCTCTTTTAGCTGAGTGTTCAGCTTTTTAGAAATGCAATCTCAAAAAAGGATAGTCTTTTCAGAATGTACCGTAACTGAAAAACAAGAGAAAGAGAACCGGAGAATCACAATGAAAATCTTACAGAACTACGTAATTTCATAATAATGTTACATGGCATTGTTGTCAGAAAGGTAAGTTCTGTAAGTTCAAGATCCTTTATTTGTCACCAGATACTAATGACATTTGTAGTAAAAAATATTTTGTTAATTACAACTATTCTATTGGCTTCACTGGGTTCTGGTGATGTAAATGCTTCTGAGGTTATGAAACAATGGAAGAGAATCCCAAAAGTTGCTCATTTGGGACTGAAGAGGACTGTACAGGATAGTACAAGATGCCTCTATCTTGTACTAACTTCAGCTTAAGCAATTATCCAAATAGCACCATTATGCTTTTGCTAAATTCAGGGCAAGTTGAACATAGTCAAGTCCTATTATTAGTGTACAATTTTCAGTTGCTGGTAGGAAATGGCATTTTGGTTCACCAGAAACACCCAAGCACTTGCCTGGAAAATTGCCCTTGGTTTCTACTCTGCATAATTCTTGTTTGATCCCCTGGTGCTTGATGAGAGTAGACACAATACATAGTCTTGATGACCAAGGCTAAATTCAGGGCAAGTTGAACATAGTCAAGTCCTATTATTAGTGTACAATTTTCAGTTGCTGGTAGGAAATGGCATTTTGGTTCACCAGAAACACCCAAGCACTTGCCTGGAAAATTGCCCTTGGTTTCTACTCTGCATAATTCTTGTTTGATCCCCTGGTGCTTGATGAGAGTAGACACAATACATAGTCTTGATGACCAAGGCTAAATTCAGGGCAAGTTGAACATAGTCAAGTCCTATTATTAGTGTACAATTTTCAGTTGCTGGTAGGAAATGGCATTTTGGTTCACCAGAAACACCCAAGCACTTGCCTGGAAAATTGCCCTTGGTTTCTACTCTGCATAATTCTTGTTTGATCCCCTGGTGCTTGATGAGAGTAGACACAATACATAGTCTTGATGACCAAGGCTGAGTGAGTTATGTGTTTTTTTGGGGGGGTAGTTTAGTAACAGTGTGGTGCATGTCTAAAAAAAACCCTGGAACTCCTATAAAACATGTTTTGAAAATTGACCCCCAATTTATTCCATTAATACCACAAAAGACTTTAGTAGGAGGGATTATGGGTTAAATAAGAGTTATTGGTAGGCAGGCAGTCCAGTAGCTGTTGCATTCTTTATCTTGGCAAGTGTAAACAAGCCACACTGAATGACACAAAATTGTCGTATGGCTGCAAAAAAAGTTCAGCGGTTCTAATCTCACCGGCTCAAGGTTGACTCAGCCTTCCATCCTTCCCAGGTGAGTGAAATGAGGACCCAGATTGTTGTTGGGGGCGATGTGCTGACTCTGTAAACCGCTTAGAGAGGGCTGAAAGCCCTATGAAGCGGTATATAAGTCTAACTGCTATTGCTATTGCTAAATGTCAAAGTTAAACTATTATGAGGACTATTGCCTCAAAGTCCATTACAAACTAATCTTCAGTGATCTTCAGGTTTTCATATTGGAAACTTCATCCTTCATCCTTCTTTCTTCTGCTCACTTCCTAGGAGCCTGGAAGCCTTTATCAGAAGCCTTTGATCTGGGGTTTATGGAGTTGGAGCATGCCTTATCTTAGATGTCTTAGATGAACATTGATCAGATTGGCATTGCCCTGAGCAACTAGTAACCTGATAGGAAACTTTCCACCTTGGAGACAGACTGGTTTATCTTTGATGCACTTTTCAACACACCCAATCTCCTACTTGCAAACTGTTCAAATGGTGCAGCTGCAGGTAACCCATTCTGATCTTGAACTGCTCTTGGGTTACTCCTGTTGAAAAGGTCATGCAGTGCATAAATAAATTGACAGTGGATCAGGATGAATATTTGGATTTGGATTTATTGCATTTCTATGCCGCCCTATTCCCGGAGGGACTCAGGGCGGCTTACAAACCAAAGTGGGGGGTGGGAATACAAACAGGAGGGGAAAAAACAACAGACAAACAACTACAAACAATTTAAAAAGGCACTCAAGAACCACACAATTCGAGTGGGGGCGGGGCACCCGTCAGCCCCAGGCCTGTCGGAACAACCAGGTTTTAAGGGCTTTGCGGAAAGCCTGAAGGGTGGTGAGGGTCCGGATCTCCACGGGGAGCTTGTTCCAGAGGGCCGGAGCAGCCACAGAGAAGGCTCTCCTCCGGGTGGTAGCCAATCGGCATTGGCCAGTAGATGGAATTCGGAGGAGGCCTAATCTGTGGGATCTAATAGGTCTGTTGGAGGTAATTGGCAGCAGGCGAACTCTCAAATACCCAGGTCCAATACCATGAAGGGCTTTATAAGTGACGACTAGCACCTTGAAGCGTATCCGAAGATCAATAGGCAGCCAGTGCAGCTCGCGGAGGATAGGTGTGACGTGGATGTATGGGGGTGCACCCACAATCGCTCGCGCGGCTGCATTCTGGACAAGCTGAAGTCTCCGAATGCTCTTCAAGGGCTGCCCCATGTAGAGCGCATTGTAGTAGTCCAGTCTTGATATCTTTTGGGATAGAAATTATTTCCAAACCTAGAGCCATTGGTTGCCCATAGACAATTTTATTGGGAGACATCTTCAGTTCCTTTAAAGGATGAGCTTTAAATGAACTGAAGATGTGCTTCTGTATGAATTCCTTCACCTACTCAAATGTGCTTGGTTCTTTGAGTTAGTGCTTCTGCTTCTTCGTGGATCTGGTTATGGAGCACTCCAAGATATGTTGCACTGCCATTCTTGGAATTATTACTTTCCTTTTCAGTTTCCAAATTCTTGCTTCACAGGTTAATTGTTGGTGGTTTTCCCATTTGTCTTTTCCTTCTTCAGCTGCATGTTCTTGCAGAGCTGCTCCATTTGCGGATCCATTTCCTTCAACTCCCGAATGAGCTTTGACCTTGACTATTGCCAAAGTTTTCAGGGTTTGAACGAGATATAAAATAGCAGAGATGAGAAGGCCATGTTCAATCTCCTTTTCCCTGCTTCTCAGAACCCTCAGTTGACCATAGTCAAGAAAGAATGGGTAGAACCTTATCAGAGCGATCCAGCTGTAAATAAGGAAGAATTTCCTGGCAGTGAAAACAATCAGTGGAACATCTTGCCTCCTGAAATTGTGGGTGGTTCATTGCCAGAGGTTTTCAAGGAAGATTTGACAACCATTTGTCCAGATGGTATAAGGATGCCTGCCTTGGGCAAGAGGTTAGTCAAGAAGACCTCTAAGGTCCTTTCTAGCCTACGATTCTATGATTTCATTATAATTTGATGTGCAGTAATGGTGGATGTTTCTAGTTTATGCATACAATACATATTGTGCTTGAAAGTTCTGCATTTCTGTGTAAGGCTGGGAAAGACTATCCCAAAGGTGCTTTTTCAAAAAACACTTTTGGAACAACTGTGACCTGGATGACTGAGAATCTCCATAGATGGATGGGAAAGACTCTTGCACTTCTGACAATAAATCACATCAATGCCTTCCAGTGCTTTAGACTGTAAGATCCATCATCCGTTACCACTTTCTGTTCTGGCTGAAGCTGATAACAGAGTCCAAAACATTGGATTATCTATACACCCAGGTATAGATAATCTTAGTCGGATGGACTAATAATCAAATTAAATTGGTATGAGGAAGCTTCCTATGAAGTTAGGTGTGCTTTCAATATAGGTTGGCATTTTGTTTGTAAAGGAATTAAATGGAACATTTACAAATCCAGAAACTAAAAGGAAAAACGAGAGACAATTGGAGCAGGAGGAATTTCTCTATGTTCTTTGGTGTTGAGACTCTGTTCTTGCATTTAAAACCTTTCCAGAAGGGATGATTTATGACCACACTGTGCTGACTAAATGTTAATTTTGCCCATTTCCCCATTTACAGGTTAGTGCTGAATTGCAGTATTCAATAGAAAATTGCCAGTGGGCAGTGTGATGAAAGGAAAATGTAACAAAGCCTCAGGTCTAGTGAAATATATTAGTGTTATATGCAATCAGCCAAGTTGTCACTGTAATTCTATTACTACATGAAAATCATAATTATGCAAAGGGATGACAACACACAAAAAAATCTTCCAATTCATATAAGATCTATAAAAAGTCCTGCAAAGCTATATGGCAGATATGTCTCATATTTATGAATGCTGTATATGCTGGGGATAAAATGTGTTTTCTTTCTTGTGTTTATCAGAGGAACACTAGTTTATTTTGGTTTTTAAATTAAAGAAGTAATGAAATAGTACATTTTTATAAGCATGATGCATGGCTGATGTTTTTAATATTGTTTTTAATTTAATTTGCTAAAGAAATTGTTCCTGGACATAAAGTGAGTGAATATTGAGTAATTAAGTTGCAGAACATCCCATTAAAACTAAAATAAAAGGCTCATAATTGAGATGTTTTGGAGGCAGAGTTTGAGCTTAGTGCAGCTATCAGTGGGTGTTATTACAAAAATTCTTATTGGAAATAAAATATTTGTTAAGCAATGCAAGAATAGGGAAACCACTCTTCTGTTTAAGCTATATCTTGAAGAAAGAAGGGGAGGGGAGGACAGGGGAGAAGGGAAGAGAGCAGGAGTGGGCTGATGGGGGTTTGCAGGGGTTCAGGAGAACCTCTAGCTAAGATTCTGTGCAATTTGGACAATTCAATTCAATTCAATTTATTAAATTTATATGCTGCCCTTTCCCCCCGAAGGGGACTCAGGGTGGCTCACAACTCGAACCGGGGAGGGGAATACAGACAAAAGATTTAAAAGCAACAACATAACAATATATAATTTAAAAACTCACAACAGTCATACCATTCGAGACGGGGGCAACAGCTCTTTAGCCCCAGGCCTGTTGGAACAACCAGGTTTTGAGGGCTTTGCGGAAGGCCTGGAGGGTGGTGAGGGTTCGAATCTCCACGGGGACAACCCCCGAATCCCACTCCTGGCTGACTCTGCCCAACCTTCCTCTCCCAAGTGGCCCGTTTCAGATGTAGGTAAGTGCAGCGCATGCGCCGAGACTCAAGAAGAGTAAAAAACGGGCTTACAGGAAGTTTGGGAAGGCTAGAAACGGGATTGTTTGTGATCTCCAAAGGGCCTCTGGAGCTTGGGGAGGCCATTTTCGCCCTCCCAGAGATTTGAGGAAAGCCTCCAGAGCCCGGGGAGGGGAAAAATCCCCCCCCCCCATGATGCAGGAGGCCAACTAGGCCATGCCCACCCAGCAACCGGGTAGAGAACCCCTTGCTAAAAATTTTGAAGCTCATCCCTGGAAGAGAAAAGAGGACAGGAGAGAAGAGAAGAATCATAAAATTGATGTCAGCATTTCAAGGTAGTCCTGATAGGAAACCAAATGCGCTCTACATGGGGCTGCCCTTGAAGAGTGTTCGAAGACTCCAATTAGTCCAGAATGCCACCGCGCAAGCGATTGTGGGTGCACCAAGGTACACCCACGTTACACCTATCCTCCGCGAGCTGCACTGTCTACCTATTAGTCTCCAAATCCGCTTCAAGGTGCTGGTCGCTACCTATAAAGCCCTACATGGCATCGGACCTGGGTACCTGAGAGACCGCCTGCTGCCGATTACCTCTCTCAGACCAATTAGATCGCACAGGTTGGGTCTCCTCCGGATTCCATCTGCCAGCCAATGTCGGCTGGCGACTCCCCGGGGGAGGGCCTTCTCTGTTGCAACTCCGGCCCTCTGGAACGAGCTCCCTGTTGAGATCCGGACCCTTACTACTCTTCCGGCCTTCCGCAAAGCCACCAAGTCCTGGCTGTTCCAGCAGGCTGGGGGGAACTGAGAAGCATTTACCTCCATGGAAATTGTGAATGTTGGTTTTGTTTTTAATATGTTGTCTTTGTCTCGTTCCCCCCTTTCCCTTGTCTTTTGTGAGCCGCCCGGAGTCCTCCGGGAGTGGGCGGCATACAAGACAAATAAATAAATAAATAAATAAATAAATAAATAAATAAATAAATAAATAAATAAATAAATAAATAAATAAATAAATAAATAAATAAATAAATAAATAAATAAATAAATAAAACCCTGAGAACTAATATTACCTTTTTTATATGGTCTCAATTTTACTTTCCAAAAAAATAATAATAATAATAGGGAGAATCCCTTCTGATATTCTTTCTTTATCTCTCTTCCTTCTATGGGTTGAGAGAGCTCTTCTCAGACCATTGCCCTGCCTGCATCTTTTCTTCATGTCCCCCAAAGGTATTCTTACAGCTCATTACAACTCCTGGCAAGAAGGCTTCTTCTGCATGGATTCCTGTTGAAATGTGATATTTAAATAATGTCATCAGGGCAAAGCAGGTCATTGCAGCGTGTGTGCTATGCTTTCAAAGGTGTAACAACGCCTGGATTTTCACAGGCATATAGTGCTGCATAAAAATGCAGTCTTTTCTCCCACTCTTGTCTTAAATATCAATGGATATTTATTGCGCGACACTACGACTTTATTTCCTTTACCTTCACGCTATCTTCTTCGACCTCTTGTTTCAAGATTGTTTCAAGTACAATGTAAACATTTCAGATTTTCCATTTTCCCCCCACATCCTTTACGTTCATAATTCCCTACTCTTTAGGGAATTAGACTCCAAAAACCTGCCTTTCTAAGCCTCCCCCCAATGCCCCGTGACCTTTTCCTCAAGTGAAATCTATTCTGTGCTTCTTCCACTGAAGATCTGTGAAAAAAAGGCCCAAATGCCAATCGTGTTCATGGTTTCAAATTGTCAACTTTACATAATGAATATTTCTGAATATTTTTCCTCTGGCTGCTCTGATTCTCCAGAGTAATTGGTTGTGATATATGTATATCCACACCAGTGGTGGGTTTCAAAAAAATTTCGAACCTACTCTGTGGGTGTGGCCTCCTTTGTGGGAGTGGCTTGCTGGCCATGTGACCTGGTGGGAGTGGCTTGCCAGCCATGTGTTTTCTTTCTTTCTTTCTCTCTCTCTCTCTCCCCCTCTCTCCTTCCTTTTGTCTCTCTGTCCCTTTTTCTTTTTTTTCTTTCATCTCTTTCTCACTTTTTCTTTCTTTTTTTCTTTCTTTCTTTCTTCCTTTCTTTCTCTTTCTCTCTCTGTGTGAGTCTGTCTGTCTGTCTGTGTGTGTGTGTGTGTCAGTGGTGAGTTTCAAAAATTTGACGAACCGGTTCTACCGAACTGGTGCGAACTGGTAGGAACCCACCTCTGATCCACACTGTAAAAAAACAAAAAGATCAATTAATTGCCTGAAAACCGTCATCTCAAAAGTAACAGTTTCAGCTTTGGAAAGCTCACATTCCCACCTTAAAAGTGAGTCCAATCCATGATGGGGAAAGAAAGCAATCACAGCAGGGGTACTTTCTATAAGTCTTGAGCAAAATGCACACCACCCGATGCTCTTTTTAAAAAAAACAAAAACAAAAAATTGGTTTCCAGATAATATATTGCTGGTTCAACAGAGGTGTCATCTGGAGATTAGTAACAGTTAAGTTCTGTGTGAAATGTGCTTAGAAAATAACAGTAATAGAATCAAAGAGTCTTTGGAAAAATCCATTTTTTCTCTAAAATAAAAATAAAATAAATATATATTCTGTCAATCTACTAAAAATGTCAGCTGAAATAATTTATTTCTTATAGAAATTCAGATTATGATAGAATATTCCGAAGAGGAGCTGGACCTTTTGAATTATGTGCAACCTAATCCTTTTTTCTACTCTTCAGTGTTAATCAAATGTTTGCTCAGCCAAGGTGGCGCAGTGGTTAGAGTGCAATACTGCAGGCCACTTCAGCTGACTGTTATCTGCAGTTCAGCGGTTCTAATCTCACCGGCTCAAGGTTGACTCAGCCTTCCATCCTTCCGAGGTGGGTGAAATGAGGACCCAGACTGTGGGGGCAATATGCTGACTCTGTAAACCGCTTAGAGAGGGCTGAAAGCCTATGAAGCGGTATATAAGTCTAACTGCTATTGCTATTGCTATTCTGTATATCTTCATATTTAGCTAGTGTTGAGGACTGTAATGTCTCTAGTCGCATATAAAACTGTGATCCTGATCTAAATATTTGAGCTTCTTGCTAATAAAGTACATTTCAGTTAAGCTTGTCTTGGCATTCATTACTGGACAGAGGAGGGGGTCAGAACATGTATGTAAGAAGGAGTGATCTGAATGAATACAATAGCTTCTCCCCCTGTTATTCACACTGTTTTTTTACATTTCAGGCAAAAATTTATAGCAGGAAACCTGCTTTTTTTGTATATATTTTGAATAATGCAATATTGCAGTTCTAAACTGCATGTAGAGCTTTTCACCTACAGCAGGGGTGCCAAATTCGTGGCCCACGGGCCGGATACATCACATGCTGTCCTGACCCCTTGTTTAGCGAAAGGGAAAAAGTCATGACATGTCACATGATGACAATATGATGCCGTGAGTTTGACACCCCTGATTTGCAGGCTTCCTCCTTCCTCCCCCCCCCCTTCCATAGTGAGAGATTTTGGTAATAAAATAAAAGGTATCATTACTCTCACTGCAAATCTATTTCCAGACTTGCTAAAAGAAGAAAATTAATTTGCTTAGCCATATTGTCTAAATAGTAACACTATTGGTGGTTGCTATTCAAGCTAAGATATCACTAGCCTATTATTTACAGGTTGATTATTTTGAGTGTGATGTTTGGAATGAAATAAAAAAAGGAATAATGTTCCAGTCCATTGAAACTTGTTTTTTGTAAAAAAAAAAAAAAAGAAAGAAAGAAAAAGAAAAAGAAAAGAAAGGAAGAAAAGAGAAAAGAAATGCTTAAAAACAACACCCAGTTTTGCCAGTTATAAATAATTGTATTAAGTGTTGATATCCAATGAAGCATTCTTCCTTTTTATACTTGATTATAATCTTACAATCAATGTAATGTTTTCTCTCCCTCCTTATGGAGAATATCAATAGAACATGCTTTCGTTGGGGAGGGGAAAAATACCAGTGCTTCAGTTTTTAAAAAATAAATCAAAAGAAGTTTGAAGAAAAACAGCCATATAGAGGCGTAGATGGAGATGTGTCAGAACTTTGGTAAAAGCTACGGGGTGTTTTCTTATGTAAAAGTCCCTTTAGCAGGATTTTGCTTTATCTTTAGTTTTTATTGTTTAATGATTAATTGTATTTTTTAAAAAAAAAATTCTTGTGAGAGACCAACATCACTTGATTTCCATTTAGATCTGGAGGTTGTTTGAATAATAGGTGTGTTATTTAGTCTGGATCTGATGGATACAGGCTCAACTACAGAGGTGGAAGGACAGAAAGAGGTGGAGGGGAGACTATAGTAATATGGAATCACAATAGCAATAGCAGTTAGACTTATATACCGCTTCATAGGGCTTTCAGCCCTCTCTAAGCGGTTTACAGAGTCAGCATATTGCCCCCAACAATCTGGGTCCTCATTTTACCCACCTCGGAAGGATGGAAGGCTGAGTCAACCTTGAGCCGGTGAGATTTGAACAGCCGAACTGCAGAATTGCAGTCAGCTGAAGTAGCCTGCAGTGCTGCATTTAACCACTGCGCCACCTCGGCTTAAAGTTATTGTTACCTTTAGTTATATGGGACAAAATACTCCCGTTTTGTATTTCCCGAAGTTTTCAAAATCTTTGCCAGTGAAAATTAGAAAAAATGTAAGGCATGTCTTAGTAATATATAAACGGAATGTACAAATAAATAGTTCCTAGTAAGTTATTTTTCTTTTCTTTCTTTCTTTGGTCTTCAATGCTAGGAAAAGAACATTTACATTTTCTATGCCCTTTTACTAATATGTTAATACTGTTGTGGTGGGTTTTTAAATTTTAGATTTCAAATTTACTTTATTGCTTAATGTAAGTTTTTATATTTCATACAATAGTTTAATTATACTTTAATCAATCACTTTAGCTTACTGTGTTGTTTTAATTTTATCATAAGCTGCTGTGAATTTTTTTTAATGGAAAGCAGGCATTAAATGTTTAAAATCAATCAATCAGTTTATCAGTTTATTTTTTTCCCTTTACTGGACTCTTGATGACTTGGGGTAAGTAAAAGCACAAGAATAAGAGGAGTTACCTTTTAACATCTTCAGTAGGCTTAAATTATAGAGGAGAAAAGTTCAGTTAAAGACCAAGAGTTCCCAAATGGTTGAGTCTGACAGTGGCCTTGGTTATGTAGGTAACTGTTCTGACCCCCTCCTCCATCCCGTAACGAAAGCCAAGACAAGCTTAATTAGAATGTCCTTTAATAACAAGACCAGAATCTCGGTGGCTGAAAGCCAAGCAAACAAACACATAAGGACCTTGGCAGCAAGTCCGTCAAACCATGGCAGCAATCCAGCCTGCCAAGTTAGTTTCTCTTTAGTCAATGCGTTGACTTCTGCAAGAAGGGCATGTCACAAGCAGTCTTTTTTATAGTCTGGAGAGGAGCCTAATGACCACCAGCTGAGCCCAATTACCTCCTGTAATTGCATAATTGTAATTGCCGAGTAGCTCTTTGATGGCGTGCATCCAGGAACAACTCACTGCTGGTTTCTGGATCACTCTCCCTTGTCTCCTCCCCACTGGTCCAAGGCTCAGGCGCCTCCTGGTGGCCAACCAGCCTTTCTGCGCCCTGCTTGGAGTCGGAACCCTGTCCAGGGTCCTCCACATCCTCCAGAACCGACTCATAGGGCCCCTCGCTGTCGGAGTCTAGTGGCAGCTCCAATGGCTCCTACTGGGCCACAACAGGTAAATAATGGCCTACAATGTAGGCCCTACATTCTCAGGCTAGGCTGTTATCTATAGAAACTGCTTTGATGCCATCAGATTAGACTGGATCTCCTTCAGCTCTATGAGTTAGAATATCATCTTATCAGAGTTATGTTTTCCTAGAAGGCCATATTGAGATGGAAATAAAGTTTTCTGAGACAAGTAGCTACTTTCAATTACCTTCATTTGTAAAACTATTCACATCCAGTTGCTATTTTGCGCCAGTCCTATTTGTGGACTTCATTAAGGAATCTGCTGCGTCACTGTGAAAATGAGATGCTAGATTAAAAGCCTGCTGTTCTAATCTGATTTAGCAGGGCTTTTCTTACATTTGATGGTACTTCCGAGAAAAATAAGCTGCTGCCATAAAAAACAAAAAACAGAGGAGGTATCTCAGAACCTCCTAGAATGAATTACATATGAAACTATTGCTGTGCAAAGGGAATTATTCCAGTGATTTCAGAAGACGAAACTTGAAGAACTCTTGTTCTTAAAAAGGAAATAGAGGGGAAATCTCAGGAAAGTGGATGATAGTCAGAACAGCAAGTATTGGAGTGCAAGTGCCAAGAAAACAATCAGCAGATAATGTGGATAAAAGGTTGAAGGAATAGAATTCTATATTGGCTCAGCCTGTGAATTAATGATCAGATAAGGTAATGGCAAGGTAATAGAACTGGAGAATGTTCTTGCATTGTACAATCATTGGCTGCTGCTATGAAAGATGATAGCACCTGTACTAAATCTATAGCAGTAATACAAACACTCACTTTATTAAACATAAATGTTATTTGTGGATCATCATGCTTTAATAATGCATCTTTTTTTGTTTTCTTCATTTATCAGCATTACCCTCATTTAGAGACTAGTTGAGTTTGTTAGAACTCTTTTTTTTAAAAAAGAGAGAATTGGCCAGGGCATAATGGTGATTTAAAAAGAAATGATCTAGTGAGAAAATGAACCACCTGTTTACAACATAATAAAGGAGGAGGAGAGAAAGAAGAAGAAATATACTCTATGATCTATTCAATCTATTCAACGTGTTTAAAATATAAAAGAAAAAAGGAGAAGCGGAAGAAGAAGAAGAAGAAGAAGAAGAAGAAGAAGAAGAAGAAGAAGAGGAGGAGGAGGAGGAGGAGGAGGAGGAGGAGGAGGAGGAGGAGGAAGAAGAAGAAGAAGAAATATACTCTATGATCTATTCAATCTATTCAACGTGTTTAAAATATAAAAGAAAAAAGGAGAAGTGGAAGAAGAAGAAGAAGAAGAAGAAGAGAAG